>NC_133337.1:49831234-50073734 GCF_030506205.2 Paramisgurnus dabryanus | reverse complement strand
TTAAGTGTTAAGGTGCATCTCAGTAAATCATACACTGTGTGCAGCCCTCTATATAGGACTAAAACAGTGAAGAATACTGCATGACAGTGGGCAATGTGTGCCTGATCTTTATGTGGCTTTCTTTTAATAGCACACCAGAAACATATGGCGTTGTTTTCTGGCTATAAGTAATGTGGAGCAAGGGTGTGTCTCCTGCAGTATAATCAAATGACAGACCCACAAGGGCCAAATATGGAGGGTAGATCTGCTGCAGGTATACAGTAATCTCTGCATTCAGTATGTGACAAACAATAAGCCTTCTTTCTGGAGGAGACTTTATCAAATATTAAATAGTAATATAACAGATCATTTAAGCAATGTTGCAAATTAATAATTAATTCATTTTATCATTTACTGTTCAGATATATTAAATTCCATTATATTCTATTATATTCCATCAAATTATATTATAGTATAATATTCTACAAAATATTATAATATAAATTCTCATCTAATCTATATGTGTTCTACAGTAAATATGCATTAGTAATCCTTACATTTACTCAAGTCATTTACAGTCTATAAGCACATCCCAGTCTCGTTTAGAGCCGCCCTGCATTATTTCAAGGCCCACTGGGGAACTTTACACTTTGTGTTCCGACTTTCAACAGAGGAATGAAAGAATCAGAGCCTAAGGCTATACTGACAGATTCAGTGAAGTGCACAGGAACCGCAATTGCATGTCTCTGCCTGTCAGAAAGAACATGTACCATAACTGCCCGGTGATGTAACACCAGTGGCCTATAGGATTAGCCTACATTATCATGCGGAAAAGCACAGGTGATTTACAATTCTTTGCCATTTTCCATTAAGCATGCATGGTAAACATTGCATACCTGTAGCTTCAGAGCTAAAGCAGCAAAGAGAATCAGTTCATCAGTGGGAATAGAAAGATCTGTATTTTCTCTCCTCTCTAAAGCTAATAAATGTGATGCAGTCAAGGGTGGAGGTGGAGTTCATATTTCACACAAGAGATTTTCCATGATTTCTCTTTGTTCTTAATGTCATTAAAGTATGGGTGGACACAGAGTCTGAAAGCAGAGAAGTTAAATTTGATCTTAATCCCTGACCAAGAAGGATTAACAGATGATTGAAGACGTGAAACACTCATCTGAGTCATCTTAGTGAGAGGCTGTAATCATATTGCTTAAAAAAAGTCTATGGTGTACTTGTGTGAGATTTTTGTAGTTTTGCACCATCTGAAACCGCATTTTTTGTCTTTATTTTTAGCAATTAGTAAACATTGTAAATCTATTATTAAATATAATTGTTTGCATTACCATATGAGCCTTGTGCACTACACTGTATAAACGGTTGTGTTAAAACAAAACATTCTGTAACACAAAAAAATGTGTAAATAATTTACAATTTTTTCTTATAGAGTGTACAAAATAACTTTTATTTATCAATAAATATATGCATAAGCCAAACTTGTGTAGCTGATAATGTATTTACAGTACATTATTAATCTCATCATGCAAGTTGTAATAAGCAGTCATTACAAAAGTCACAGCCGGCGGGTTGCGACCAAGGTGCCCTTGAGCAAGGCACCGGTCCCCCATTGCTCTATACGGGTGCTGGGGTGATAGCTGCCTACTGCGCCGGTTGTGCATTTGTTCACTACTCAACGGATGGGTAAAATGCAACGGTCACATAAGTATGGTTTACCATACATTGGTCATTACTTCTCTTTCACTTAAACTTTATGTAGAATATTCATGATGCTGGAAATAAAATGCAAACAAATTGCACTGATTTTTATTAGCAAACCAAAACAGCATTTTTCCAAATGTATCTGTAAAAATAAAAAAATAAAAAGCCAACTGATTTAACTACAAAACATTTGGTCTTATATAATTAAATAATTATATAGCAGTGCTAACTGGTGTTTTGTCACCAAAAAAACTGTGCGGTTTAACCACAATCTGTTACAAGAAAAATAATAATTATGTCCCCTGGCACCACAGGGACTACAACCAAGTCATTATTTTAATGAAACAATAATGCTTTAGAAACTTCAGTGACCTTGAAACTGAATATTTCTCTCTCTCTAATAAGAACTGCACCAAATCCACAAACTTAAAACACTGCCACCACCTGTCCAATCCTGACAAGTACCATATATGGGCATGCAGAGGGATGCACAGGTTTGGTACAGAACAGAGGGTAGATCAAATCAAAACGGACCAAGCAGGCAATTTCCTACAATTCTCTCACTGAGAATGTAGTTTGTCCCACAGCACATATAAACACCTTTATTCACTATTTTGATCTCCATCATCAACCTTAGGTGGTGGGTGTTTATCTTTTGATTTCTTGCTTTCGTTCTTCTGTTTCCCTGGTGGCTTTGGGCAGGGCTGCAAAGCTTGAGAGATGTCTGTCAACGTCCAGCGATCCTCCTTCAATGCATGCTCCTCCAAGGTGAACTGACCTTGCTTGGTTCTGGTCAGCTCCTTTACGTGTGCACAAGATGACAGTGCTGCAATGGAAGAGTGGTGTTATAGATGACACATGGTATGTTAATAAACAAGCTACTATACATAACCTTTTTAAATTTCTACCTTTTCCAAGCTCATCGACCAGACTTCTGACATAAAACCCTCCTCCACATTCAACATCTGTGAATGTACGAAGTAAAAAAAATTTAATGATCAAAAGATTTTCAGTAGGACATACTGTACAATACACTACGTTGATGCAGTACACATATACTATATAAATGAGTAACCTATTGTGAAAAGTGGCGGGCTGAAGTCTTGTAAAGTGAGATTGTAGACGGTCACCGGACGTGCAGGTTTAGCCTCGACCTCCTGACCTTGCTTTAGCAGAACAGACATGCGTTTGCCATCCTTTTTCAGGGCTGAGTATCTTTAAATGTAAATATCAAGAATCTTTATAACTTTGAGAAATGCTTATGGACATGTTTGTTAGGAGTATGTTATACTGTATATCAGATGAAACTGTCATACTCACAAAGGTGGAACCTGCATAATTTCCCCCGTAAACTGCTTAAACTTCTCTTCCAAAGCCTCTTTTGTGATGTGATCTGAAAAAAAAAGTTTCAGGCGTTAAACATAATGCAAAGGCCTATGTGCGACATCTTTTCCATAACTGGTATGAATTAGCAGTGCAAAAAGTCCCAGGAAAAAACACACTGATGAAGTCTATAGCTTGAATCACTTTAGGTAGCATTGGATAAAAGCATCTGGACAATGTGTAAATGTTAATCACAAGTGCATCCCCAAAACATTATGTTTCTTACCATAATTCTTCTCCTCGATGACATTTCCTGTGGCGTCAAGAGTATCGGTTGCTTTGCCTAATTCTCCAACAGCGGTATATTTCTGTACAAAATACCAAAGAATTTAACGTTACACTAATATAAAAGGAAATGACAAATGGAGAAAAAGGTACCCAGGAAACGCTGACCTTTGATCCTGCAAGCATTGTGGTGAGCATCTTCGTTCCTTCACCAATGCCAACCACTGTAAAAACAGATATGCATTTTGCTCAACACTTAGCCTTTCTATTGGTTATCTTAACCAACTCTTAAACAAATGATTATATAACATTGAAGAAAGACATTTACCAAGTACACCAGATGCATTACTATCCAGAGTGCCCCCATGGCCAATTTTAAGAGGTTGTTTCTTCCTTTTACGAGGGTTTGGATTTACAACACCAGCCTCTGAGTAGGAACAAACATAGTAAAGAATAAAACCCTTACTGACCCAAAATCACGATTTAGTTTTGCCATAAGGAGGCAGGGCGTGACTATTTTTTTAACATCCGGGGATGAGCCCATGGCAGAGATCTGCAGTGATCCGCTAAAGTTACATATTAATCCAGATTTGCTGCTGAAAGACGTATCTGGTCCAACCGCAAAGAAGAGTTCAATAATGCTTTATACAGTAATAAAGACTCGTTTACCTTTTAAAAGCGTCTTCTTCAGTGAATTTAGCACATCTGCCGATGTGGGGCCCTGTTTCTTATAAATGGCAAATATGCCATTCAAAGACTGCAGTTTGGATAATGATCCGTTTGGTACAGTTGCCATTCCAGCCATGCTTGCTGCTCACGGCGCGAAGTGATGACGTCTATCACAGCTGGTAGTTGTAGTTTTTACAAGGATGCTATGCCAGATATTAGCGGTTTTGTACTGTAGCGTGTGTAGCTGAGTATGAACTTGTGCACGAAAAATTACGTAATCAAATATTTTTTAATTTCTGACAAAATTGTGTAGTTGTAACAATAGTATATTTTGGACGTATGTATACATACTACCACTAGATGGCAATATCTACCCATTAATTGTTTAGTCAGAATTAGATTTGAGAAAAACTAAGATGACTCGATTGTTTTTGCAGTTGCTTAATAATGTCATTCATCTAATCCTTGTTCGGTTTATAATAAGAAGTACTTTAATAATATCTGGTTTTGATAGCTTATATTAAGATAACTATTGATTGAGTGATTAATTTATAAATAAATTATATTTAAATAAATATTTTAATGACTTAAAAATCCATTTAAATATTTGGTACTTATTATTAGACGAAGATTATATAAAGGTATATAGCAAAAGTAAACATTTCAGTTACACACACACTATTTTAAACGTATACACACTAATTTATATCCTCATACCCACAGTACTTTCTCTCTCTCTAAAAAAATAATAAATAAATAATAAATTAAGTAGAGTCAAAATTCTCTCTCTCTCTCTCTCTCTCTCTCTCTCTCTCTCTCTCTCTCTCTCTCTCTCTCTCTCTCTCTCTCTCTCTCTCTCTCTCTCTCTCTCCCTCATGCGTTTACCGAGGGCACGCCCATTGTAAAAGCCTGGTTCCCGTTATTCTCTATCGCGTGCCAATTGCCCGGTTATGCCGCTGCTCGCGGGACGACAGTTCGCATATTTTCTCTCCATCTAAAGTCAGGAAACTGTATGTTGGATTGAAAGGTTCATTTCTGACCATCGTCGTTATTTCCAGAGGAAATCCAGAGCTTTACTGCATCATGTCCACGAGAGGTAACCGGGTTTCTATGTAGTTGAAAGTGCCATTTTAATTTTTAGCAAATCTTTTTTACGTGTAGGCTACTCTAGGGTGGTCTTTTTTGACACACGTATATATTGCTGTGAAAATGAAGCTGTCATTGAACTTGATGATGAATCTGACATGATGAGTCCTCTCTTTTCTCCACCTGTCTTCATACAGTAACGTTAGTTGGTTAAGCATACTGTCATCAAATCAAATCAGCTAACACGCGCTATGAATAACAATATAATAATGGGCCTTCATAGTATTTTATGATACCTACACACAGTGCTTACAATACTATTACAGTATTATATGTGATTGATTAGAGACAAAATACTTTTGCTGGAAATGATCCAAGTTCTGTTGAAAGGTTATGGTTTATGAAATGTTAAACTTTCAACTCACCGTGAAAGGTTAAGAATCATTTCATTAGAAAGCGTTAGAAATTAGAAATAATGTGAATATCACAGTATTGATATGGTGACTATCAATCAAGCTTTGATTCACGTATCAGGTGGCCTGCATGTTCATCAACACTATGTATGATAATCACTTTTAAAAGTAAGCTTTTCTTTTTTTCTAAGTTTTGTTTCCCTAAGGACAGAGTCAGTTATGTTATTGTATTATTTGCATTTTGTTTCTTTTGGATGCCTTTCCTTTCACGTTAGTGTTGAGAGTTCCTCCCACTGGAGGTTTCTTGTTGTTATTCTTGCTTTGACGGTTCAAATGCTTTCTGGACTTAAAGGAGACATATCATGCTAAATCCACTTTCTTGGCTCTTAAATGCATTTTGTTGTATATTTGTAGTGTTTATAAGTACATAAAAGTTGAAATTAGTCTCTTCAGGTGCTTTGTTGATATCTTTATATTCTGTTTTGGTCATATTTTCCAACCGGTTCTGATTTTTCTATTATCTATTACGTTTTTTGAACAATTACGTCACAGTATTTGCAGCGGAACTGCTAAATAAGGACATCGACTTCCAGCCCAACACTACGAGCAATCCGCCATTTTATATTTCTCGCTGCGATATTGTAGTCCAAGCTCAAGGATGCAGAAGTTACGAGAGCGTAAGAAATGTACTCACATCTGTGGATAAAGTCATTTTTGTGTGCCCGAGGCACTTTAAGGATAACTACTTCACCAATCTCCGCCAGTATAAAGAAGGATTTACCGATAGACTTCGTCTGATTGAGGGGTCAATTACTTCTTTCTTTGGAGACGACGAGCAGAGCACTTCGGTAAGCAGTTTATAACTTAAAGTAAAAAAGTAAAGTACACGGTGGTCATGGTTTAGCAGTGCTGTTTCTCACTCCGAAGGCTGCAGCCTGCGGAGATCGCTTTTGGGCATCAAGCCTGGTTTAAGTTAACTGAGCATTACATTTGCAAGTCATGAGCATATTACAACAACTTACGATTAACTAAGAATAATAGTAAACTTTATAATTGTTAATATTCTGAAATAAGACCGTCTTGATGACGCATGCAGCCTAGATATGCGACCTCCGGAGGCTGCAGCCTCACACCATTGCGATACCTCAATATGAAGACGTTGTTCTGCAGGTTCGTCGTCTTCATTTTCCTCTCAGTCCGTTTCCGACTCTGGCGCGAACATATAAGGCTGGATGGACAAGTCTTCCGTTGTTGACATTTTGTGAATAACGAGTAAATAAAAAGTTTCTGTGCAGCTAGATAATCGTATCTCTGCTATAAAACTACAAAAATGGCCGAACGGGGTGGAGTTTAACCGAGTGTCACCTCTGCAACCTGGAGAGGGGGCAGGGTATGACGTGCATTTAAAAAGACAGTACCAAAACGAGTTGCTCTCAGATGCACATCAGAAAAGGGGTAGAAAGGGGGCCTGTGGGGCTATAATAATGAGGAATTCAGACCCAAGCATTGCAGTTTCGCTTTACATAGACCACAAATAGATGATTTATATGTAAAAAGGACAGATTTAAAAGCATGATATGTCTGCTTTAAGTAACGGACCCACTGCAACCACTGGATCTGATCTGTGGTAAAGTGTCTATATAAAGAATGAGCCTACTGCTGCCATCCGGCCTGTTTTATTACAACATGTGTTTAAAAACTAGCTTGTCCCAGACATTTTTCTTAAACATGTTTTAAACATCATTGTTTTGCTTGCAAGAAGGCAAAAACCTAGTATATTGAAAAGTTGGTTTGGCAAAATCCTAAGATACCAAATTTATACACATGAAATCTTAGCTTAATGTTGCAAAAGGGTTCAGATGAGGAAAACAGTGGAAACAGATGAGCTGTCCTATTATGGTGCAACTTAACCAAAATTACATTACGTTCAATGCTATTATTAACTTTAATTAATTAATTTTCTTCAAATGTTATATTCAAGTGTTTTAATCTCATTCGTTTATTATTTAGTTATTTTTGCATATCAATAATAACTTCGCGTCGTGCCGCATTGCACTTTGGGTGTGTATTATTTTCTTATAATTCAATGGCCCGTCATCAATTATTCCTTACTTAATATTTAGGAGCTCAAAGTGGTTCAACAGACATTATGGCTAGTAGTGTTTAACTTTCAAATTTTCTAGTGTCCTCTCAGATGCAACACTGTTTGTATTATAGAGTGCCAGATCAAGTTTTTCCTACCATCTCCTCACAACCTCTTGCACCCTGGACTTCACTTTTGAGTTTACTTTAACCTTTGCATTTGAGGTCAGTAAGCCTTTACCCGCATGTTTAGTAATTGCCTTTTAATCAGTGGGGTCACCGCAGTGCACTTATATAGCACCAGACTTGTGCAAAACTATTAGTTTGTCTAAGACATGCATTACAAAAGTTAAAAAATAAGACAGCAAAATTGACAAATCTGCTGGTCAGTTGCTGATGACCAACATTTGACTCTCAACATTTCCACTCCACAGTTTATTCTTCTCTCATTCCTCAAACTTAGATTATTGTCTGCCCCAGGGAACCTAAGTCAAGCTGTCAGCTGGAATCAGTGTGAGATTCTGAAAAGTAAACCCTTCCTATTAACATCCAGAGAGAGACAGTAGATCTCGATTGTCTTCAGGCTTTAGGCTGAGCAGTGATACCACTGTTTTCTTTCTCAACAACTCTCACTTAAATTCCCCAGGACAGACTTCCTGACAGCTCTATCACTTTCACCTTGAGATAATGTCTTTTTTATCAAATTCTAAACAATATAGGGGAAAACCTTGACGTTTATGTGTAGTATGTCAAGGAAATTAATTCATTGTGACTTTGTGGCTGGCTAGACTGAGAATTATAAAGGTTTGCTTATCACTGCCTCAGTTCAGGTCATCCAAGCTGCCTTAAGATATACTATATATTATAGCTTTAAGTGGCTGTCTCCAATATGACTGTTGTCTTCAATGGGTTGACTGGGATGGAGGCCAAGAGGGCATTAAGTTTTGTTGCCATAAACCAACTCTGTTTGACATGAGGTTTTCTTAGAGACATGAAAACAGTTATATACCTTTAGCAGTGTGACACATCCTAATTCGTGCTGTCAATCTCATGACTAAGCTTTTCTTTGTGTCCTACTTAGTCACCCCGATTGGTCAGAGATGCATTTGTTGTTTAATAATATGACTCATTCCTCCAAGAGCTAAATAATTGGAAATGTTTTTGTTGGAATCTAATATTTGGGATTTAAAGATGGACACTTAACTGTGTATTACAGATATTCTTGTGTCATTCTTTACTCATCTGCTTATTTTACCCCTATTAAAACACTTTTAAATCTAATTTGACATCTGCACTCCCAGAAAAAGGGTACAAAAGCTAGGGATGTTACCCTTTAAAAAGCTCTTAAAGGGATAGTTCGGCCAAAAATGATATTAAACCCATGATTTACTCACCCCCAAGCTGTCCGAGTTGCATATGTCCATTGTTTTTCAGACAAACACATTTTCGGATATTTTAGAAAATGTTTTAGATCTTTCAGTTGATTAAATGTAATGTTACGGGGTCCACGACCTTCAAGTCCAAAAAAAGTGTGTCCATCCTTCACAAAATAAATCCAAACGGCTCCAGGATGATAAACAAAGGTCTTCTGAGGGTAATCCGCGCGGTGTTGTTGTAGAAATATCCATATTTAAAACTTTATTAACGTAAATAAATACCTTTCGGTAGCGCCGCCATCTTAGTCGCGTCCGCATTCAGGATGAGAGCTTACGCAGCCTACGGAAGCTACTCTGCTGCTGCTCTGTGCCCCCGCCCTCCAAATTTGTCATACGTCACTAAGAAAAGTGCGTACACTACGCTAATACTCTCTCCTGAATACAGAGGAGTCTAAGATGGCGGCGCTACCAGAAGGTATTTATTTACGTTAATAAAGTTTTAAATATGGATATTTCTACAACAACACCGCACGGATTACCCTCAGAAGATCTTTGTTTATTATCCTGGAGCCGTTTGGAATTAATTTGTGAAGGATGGACGCACTTTTTTTGGACTTGAAGGTCGTGGACCCCGTAACATTACATTTAATCAACTGAAAAATCTAAAACATTTTCTAAAATATCAGAAAATGTGTTTGTCTGAAAAACGATGGACATATACTACTCGGACAGCATGGGGGTGAGTAAATCATGGGTTTAATATCATTTTTTGGCCGAACTATCCCTTTAAAGGTCACCTAAATAAGAAATTCACTTTTATATATTGTTTGAACATAATTGTGTGTCGCCTTTGTGTGTACACAACCACCATGTAATGGTGAGAATGTGCTTACTCGTTTTTTCAAATCCCGTAAAACCTCAACAGTCTCATGGCATAGGCTGTTGATGTTTTCTGAGCAAACTGATGTCACTTTGCGCAGGCCCCGCCCACTACCGACCAAGGATTACAGTTAGGTCATAATTTCTGTTTTAAATCTTCTTCACATAATTCAGTACCACACGTTCATTATGAACAATGAAGTAGGGGGATTGTCTTATTAAAAACCGTGTATAGATAACAGTAAACGGGAAGGAGCTCATTTGCATTTAAAGAGACACTCATAAAAACAGCACTTTTTATACAGATATGTATACATTTGGTACCAGCATGTACCTTTGAAGTTACTAATATGAACTCTTTAGGTAAAGGTATAATTTTTGAAATGGTATTGCCATCTTTTTTTGACAGTGTGGATTATAACACTGAAGAAAATGAGAAGTTCTCGGTGTGCTCGAGAAACTTGTGCTTTATCTTATTTGTAGCTTTCAAACTGTGGAAGATGCAAGTGTTGCCATTGGCTGTGCTTCTTTGTGTGGCCTTGCTGTTGCTCTGCACCTGCCATTGTTAGGCTGGCTAGGGGAAGTTGAGCGTGCTTGTTGTTGTTGGGGTTTTAGCCTCATGAAAGCCACGGGGCTTTAACTGTGTTCTCGGGCTTAATTAAGCTTGATCCCACCCGGAAGCGGCCCCTCTCACTGTCCAACAAGCCACTCTCATCCAGCAAAACCCAAACACTACATTCCTTTAACTATGTTATTTTTTTTGATAGGTTGGTCATGAATTGACAATTAACTTTTCAAAAGTTTCCTGTACCCTCTGCCTATCTTTGTTGGGCATATACATAGTGCAATCCCAGGCTCACACTTGGTTGTGTAAACGTCATAATTTTCTGGAAAAAAAACAGCATTTAATAGCTTAAGTAATAAGTAAAGACCTTTTGATGTCACCATGTCAAACTCTTTGGATCCATGCCTGTCTTATGTACTTTGGCAGCCTATATTTCTTCTTTCTCATGGTGTCCCTCTGGATCTGTGAGATTACAGTTCTCCATTGCGTATTGTTCAAAAGTTCCACTGAGATCCTGTAAATTCAGATTGGCCCCTTCCTGAACAATGGCATGAGCTGGGAAATAGCCAAAGGAATGAAAGTTAGAAACATTTCCATGTGTTCTGTGTAGTGGGTTTTGTTTTAGATGTTCTCTACACCACCCTGTACTTGTATGATAACCTCAGTTTGAACTAGTCCAGGACTCATTTAACAGTGAACACAATCAACTTACTGTAGTGTATCTTACTGAACAAACAGAGGCCCTATAAATACCTCTACTGGGAGGTGTGTAACATGTAAACAGATTGGATGATAGCAAAAATAAATGCAGGGTAAAAAAGTAATTCTTGCATATATATATTTCAAAGTACAAATTCAAAGAGAAATAAACTGATAGTTAAATGTAACTCTTTAAAAAAATACATGAGGGTATAAAATGAAAATTTAGTTTAGTTTAAGATTTAGTTTCTAGGTCACTAATGAAATTTGTGACATGGACCATGAAGTGCACAAGATGTTTATTGTAGCATTATCAAATCATTGGAATAACACTGATCAGCAGGTTTCATGTAAACTTAAGGCACATGCTCTCACTTAAGCACAAGCAAACATGCAAAATGTAAAGAAATTGAATACATGGAAAAAAAGAATATATATATATATATATATATATATATATATATATATATATACTAGGGGTGGCACGGTTCACAAAACCCTCGGTTCGGTTCGTATCACGGTTCTATGGTCACGGTTCACGGTTCAGTACGGTTCTTGTTGTTATTTTTTCTTTAAATTTTTAACACTCCAGAAATGTATTATCTTATTAATGTATTAATTATCCATAATTTAGGATACAGTATTAAAAAAAGTTATATCATGTAATCATGCACAAACTGAATTTGACTTTAAGCACATTGGACCATGTAACGATAGAACACGCTGGAAGCAGATGCAGGAAAAATAACACAGGTTTATTTTTAAGATGCAGACAAACACAGGGACTTAAACAAACACAATGTCCAGATGATGGTAATGGTGCTCGAAGGACTACGGTGGTAAAGCGGGTGATGGTGGTTGTGATGGTCGTTGGTGGTGTAGGTCTGAAGTGGAATATAATCCTGGAACAGAGACCGGAACATCCAACACGAAGACGACACAAAAACAATCCACACACGCTGTACAAACAATCCAAAGAGACACGGAGGCCAAACAAAGAGTGAGGATCTGACGAGGAACAGAGAGCAGAGTGAGTTTATATGGAGAGTCTGTAATGATGAGCAGCTGGAGTGAGACAATCAACACAGGTGAAGGGAATCGGGATAACGAGCACATGACATCACAGGTGAGTAAACACCATACACGAGACACAGAGAGAGCAGTGTATTTACCCACCGTGACAGTACCCCCTCCCCTAGGACGTCACCTGACGTTCCTAGCCTGCTGTACCTGTTGATGGTAATCATCAATAAGGGAGTGATCCAGTATGTCCCGAGCAGGTACCCAACTTCTCTCCTCCGGACCGTAACCTTCCCAGTCCACCAAGTACTGAAATCCGCGTCCCCTCCGCCTAGAGTCCAGAATACGATTCACCGAATAGGTGGGTTCCCCTGCTACGAGACGAGGCGGGGGGGGAACCGGGACTGGCGGGTTAAGTCGTGAACGAAAAACTGGTTTAATTTTAGAAATGTGAAACGCAGGATGAATTCTCCTGTACGCAGGAGGGAGGTTAAGGCGAACTGTTACCGGGTTAATAATCTTGGCAACAGCGAATGGGCCAATAAATTTGGGAGCAAGTTTGTTCGAGACGGAACGCATCGGAATGTTCTGAGTAGAAAGCCACACTTTTTGACCGACGACGTATACGGGAGGCTTAGACCGGTGGCGATCGGCTTTAGCCTTGGTGCGCGCCCCCACCCGGAGTAGAGCTTCACGAGCTCTAGTCCAGGTGCGGTGACACCTCTGGACATAGGCGTGAGCGGAGGGAACCGCAATCTCGGATTCCATACTGGGAAAATTAGGTGGCTGGTAACCTAGACTACATTCAAACGGAGATAGGCCCGTAGATGACACTGGCAACGAATTGTGTGCGTACTCCACCATAGAGAGATGTTGGCTCCAGGACGAAGGATTCTTGGAGGCCAAACATCGTAACACTCTTACAACATCTTGGTTGGCTCGCTCGGTCTGACCATTGCTCTGGGGATGAAACCCGGAGGACAGACTAACAGTCGCTCCTAACAACTTAAAAAATTCTCTCCAAAATTTGGCCACAAATTGGGGACCCCTGTCGGAGACCACGTCTGTCGGAAGGCCATGTAACCGGAAGACGTGGTCTACGACAGTAACCGCTGTCTCCTTGGCTGATGGTAATTTGGGCAAGGGGATGAAATGAGTCGCCTTCGAGAATCGGTCCACTACGGTTAAAATCACCGTATTCCCCTGGGAGGGTGGGAGGGCGGTAATAAAATCTAGCGCAATGTGGGACCAGGGTCTCGAAGGGACTGGCAGCGGTAAAAGTAACCCGTCAGGAGGGCGATTCGAAGTCTTACCAGTGGCACACACCGAGCAAGCCAAAACAAAATCGTGAATGTCACGAGCCATACCTGGCCACCAGAATCGTTGTTTGACTAAAAACTTAGTGCGACTCACCCCTGGATGACAAGCTACCTTGGAACAATGACCCCACTGGATTACGTTGGACCGTAACTTCTCCGGCACAAATAAGCGGTTCGGTGGGCAACGAGACGGGGGCGTTACCCCTTCTAAGGCTGTCAAAACCTTCGATTCGACCTCCCATGTGAGCGCGGAGATGAATAGAGTCTCCGGTAAAATACGCTCGGGAGTAGAAGTGCGATCGGAACGCTCAAAAAGTCGAGACAAAGCATCGGGTTTAATGTTTTTGGAACCCGGACGGTATGAAAGAGTAAAATCGAAACGTCCGAAAAATAAAGCCCACCGAGCCTGCCTGGAGTTAAGTCTTTTGGCAGTTTTAATGTATTCGAGGTTCTTGTGGTCGGTCCAAACGATAAAAGGTACACCCGAACCTTCTAACCAGTGACGCCATTCCTCCAAAGCCAGTTTGACTGCCAATAACTCTCTGTTACCAATGTCATAATTACTTTCCGCCGGAGATAACCGATGAGACAAAAACGCGCAGGGATGAACCTTTCCGTCTGAGGGTGTGCGCTGGGAAAGCACTGCTCCTACCCCCACCTCTGATGCATCGACCTCCACTATGAACTGGCGTGTGCGATCAGGGGACACGAGAATGGGAGCTGAAACGAAGCAGCTCTTGATTTTGGCAAACGCAGCCTCGGCTGCGTCTGACCACCTGAATGCAGTACTAGGGGAGGTCAAGGCAGTCAGAGGAGCGGCTAGTTGGCTGAAATTGCGAATGAAACGCCTATAAAAATTGGCGAACCCCAGAAATCTCTGCAGGGTCTTGCGAGAATCTGGGGATGGCCAATTCACCACAGCCTTAACCTTATCAGGATCCATGCGGACACCCTCAGTCGAAATGATGTGCCCTAAAAAAGAAACAGACTGTGCATGAAAAACGCATTTTTCCGCCTTGACAAAAAGCCCATTCTCTAGCAACCGCAGAAGCACTCGTCGTACGTGTTGCACATGTTCCTGGAGAGACGACGAAAAAATCAATATGTCATCCAGGTAGACATATATGAACTGATCTATCATGTCTCGCAACACGTCATTAACGAGTGCTTGGAAGACCGCTGGCGAGTTCGTCAATCCGAAAGGCATGACGCAGTACTCAAAATGGCCACGAGGGGTGTTAAAAGCAGTCTTCCATTCATCCCCCTCCCTGATGCGGACCAAATGATAAGCATTACGTAAGTCCAATTTAGTGAAGACGGACGCTCCTTGCAACCTCTCGAAAGCTGAAGACATTAACGGCAAAGGATACGTATTCTTTACCGTAATGTTGTTCAACCCTCGGTAATCAATACAAGGTCGCAAGGATCCATCCTTCTTCCCCACAAAAAAGAACCCCGCCCCCGCTGGAGAAGAGGAAGGACGAATGAACCCCGTTGCTAGAGAATCAGAAATGTATTTCTCCATGGCCTTCATCTCAGGAACAGATAAAGAGTATAACTTGCCTTTAGGCGGAAAAGTACCGGGAAGTAACTCTATAGCACAGTCATAGGGACGGTGAGGAGGTAGAGAATCAGCCCGCGACTTACTGAACACCTCCTTCAGGTCATGGTACTCTGCGGGCACGTTAGATAAATCCACTGCTTCCCCCTGAAACACAGACTCAGAAACAGTTAGACACGCAGACAAAAGACAAGACTTGTGACACCCCTCACTCCAGCTGATAACAGTCCCAAGACGCCAGTCGATCTTCGGGTTGTGTTGGTGAAGCCAGGTGTGTCCAAGAACGATGGGTGAGAGAGGGGAGTCTGTGACGTAGAATGAAATGTTCTCGTGGTGATTGCCCGATGTGATGAGGGAGACAGGTTCCGTGATGTGGGTGATGGTGGGAAGCTTGTGTCCATTAAGTGCGAACGGGGCAATCTGGTGAGTAAGCTGTGTGAGTGGTATCTGAAGTTTACGTGCAGTGGCGTGATCGATGAAACTCCCCTCAGCTCCCGAATCCAAAAGTGCGTGACAGTCGTGAGAATGAGTGGACCACCGTAGTTTCACCGGGAGGAGCGTAGATGTCGATGAGGTCTTCATGGAGGAGATCCCGCCCGATAGTAGCCTCAGATTTACTATCGGGCTTGGTCTTTTACCGGGCACTGATGGATCTGGTGCCCGGCTTTACCGCAGTATAAGCACAATCCAAGGGACCTCCGCCGGAGCTTCTCCTCCCGGGAAAGCCGAGCTCGACCCACCTGCATGGGCTCGAGATCGTTGGAGGGGCTGACCGCACCGCTGTGGCTGGCCTGGAGATGATCCAGTCTTACGGGTAACGGCGTGGTAGCTCTCCGGCGTGCTGCTTGGCTGAGTCGGGCGTCGACCCTTATGGCCAGGTCGACGAGAGCATTCAGGGACGTGGGTAGATCCACCACATGAATTTCTTGTTGGATGCGGTCAGCCAGCCCATGCAGGAAATGATCCCACTGCGCTTCTTCGTTCCACCTACACTCCGCCGCCAGGGTGCGAAATTCGATCGCGTAGTCAGAGACTGTCCTCTCCTCCTGACGGAGCTCTGAGAGGCGTCTCGCGGCTTCCTTCCCGGCGACGGAGCGATCAAACACCCTCTTCATCTCATCGGATAGGGCGGAGAACGAAGAACAGCAGTCGTCACGGTTCTCCCACACCGCCGTCCCCCAGAGGGCAGCCTTCCCAGTCAGCAGCGAAAGCACGAATGCCACCTTGGTTTGTTCGTTGGAAAAAGTTCTGGGTTGTAATGCAAAATGGAGAGAACAGTGAGATAAGAATGTACGGCAAAAATTCGGCTCACCCGCATATTTGTCGGGGATAGGAAGTCTGGGCTCCGACTGGGAGGCGCCCTCTGGTGAAGAAGATGTAGCTGGGGGTGTGGGAGGCGCAGTGGGCGGTAGTTGTTGTTGTTGTTGTTGTAGGGCCAGCTCGGACACCTTCGTCACCATTACTTGGACTGCTCGACCCATCTCCTCTATAACCTTGTCCTGACGGTCCATCCTCTGAACCGCCCGCTGGAGAAACTCTTCGAGAGGAGATGGGGAGTGATTTCCCGCTGCTTCCATTTCTGGTCAGATCCTTCTGTAACGATAGAACACGCTGGAAGCAGATGCAGGAAAAATAACACAGGTTTATTTTTAAGATGCAGACAAACACAGGGACTTAAACAAACACAATGTCCAGATGATGGTAATGGTGCTCGAAGGACTACGGTGGTAAAGCGGGTGATGGTGGTTGTGATGGTCGTTGGTGGTGTAGGTCTGAAGTGGAATATAATCCTGGAACAGAGACCGGAACATCCAACACGAAGACGACACAAAAACAATCCACACACGCTGTACAAACAATCCAAAGAGACACGGAGGCCAAACAAAGAGTGAGGATCTGACGAGGAACAGAGAGCAGAGTGAGTTTATATGGAGAGTCTGTAATGATGAGCAGCTGGAGTGAGACAATCAACACAGGTGAAGGGAATCGGGATAACGAGCACATGACATCACAGGTGAGTAAACACCATACACGAGACACAGAGAGAGCAGTGTATTTACCCACCGTGACAGACCATCTCTGAGGAAAGCCAGATGAGATTTTGATAGAGCAAGAGGGAAGACATTGATGATTTCAACATGCTTTTCATTTAATTGGCAAAAAAGAGAATGTGTATTGCCATCTACTACATAAACTTTATGTGCATTTTTAGCACACAAAGATAACTTGCATATATTAAAATGCCAACTTCAGTGTAGCTCTTAGATTTATCACTGAGAGGCTGCTTTAATACTGCAGAGAAATTAAAATCTCTTTAAGTCTCTTTTGTCCACTTTTGACCACTTCTGATTACTTTGAGGGGCAATTTCTGAAATAAGATCGCGCAACTTTCACACGCTAGCAAAATGAAACTACGCGGAAATCAGCCGCTTTAATTTTATCAATGAAAGGCTAAAAATAGCGCTGAATATGAAAAGACGTAAAACATTGTTGTCAGTACCTCAGATTAGATAAATGGTCGGAGAGAAGGCGATCTCCTGTGGCTGTTGGAGCATATTCAACCCATAGACTGCAGTTCTATCTATTGTTTTATTTCCGCTGTCATCATAAGTAACATGAAATAAAAATATGTTTCCACACACCAAACTTACACGACGCTGGCGCATCCTCCAACTGCGGGCAGACTTCCTTTTCTCTCCCACTTGCCATTTCTACTAGAGCCCGACCGATATGCATTTTTTTGGGCCGATGCCGATACAGATATTACAGAGTAAAAAAAGACCGATAACGATATATCGGCCGATATTCATTATGTGCATATTATAGTACAGTAAACATATACTACAGTATATTATACTACTACAGTACTGTACATAGAATACACTATATACATTAACAGAATATACTATATATGAATACTTTTTGCAATGATCACTCTATGATCACACCACAAATGTGGTGATCAAACACTTAAAATGACGTGACAAAGATATGTAATATAGGCAGGTGTGTTTTACAAGTTAACAATAAACTTTATTATCCAAAATGATTCTGATATAAGTGCACAAAACAGTAAATTTGACTTATTATAAATAACTTTAAAACACAAACAAAACAAAATACATATAAATTAAACCATTGTCAGTTTTAACGAGAATAATGTTATATAGGGTTTATTTTAAAAAATGGAAACTTATAAAGTCATTGTTTATTAGCTTTAGAGTAAGTTATGGACTTCACAAATTAATTAAAAACTTACCGTTAAGACGACAATGCTTGAATTACTGACAACATACTGATGTAGGCTAATGTTTAATGTACTGCACAACTTTTTTATAACACGAACCCACAGTGTTCTGCCGGGACTTTAAACTTTTATAAAACTAAAGCGTCTGCTCTCCGCCTCTTTTATTTAAGAAAGGGTGTAAAGTTGCGCGAGCTTATTTAATCAATTGCTTTGAAATGAGCATGTAACAGCACAAGCAGCTGTACTCCCACAGACTGCGCGTCAGTTTAAGCGCGTCCTTTCTCCGCCTCGCGTCATTTCTTCCGCTTGCGTTTGAAACAACTCGCAAGTGGACAAAAAAGACTGATTAAAACCACCAAATGTAAACAGGAATGTGTCTCTCTCGTCCACTTATAATCCAATCGACCAAAGCGCGCCTTAATACCAGGTGTAAAATGTTTTGAAGAAACCGCGTGACTGCCGCGGCCGCCATCTGAACTGAGAGACTGACTGAAGTGAAGGGGGTGGGGGATTGGCTGATGTCACTACAGTGAGTGACCTGAGTCGCCATTAGCAACCAATAGGGCGCACTCTGCTGGACAAACAAGTACTTACATCTTTCAAAAGCATTTAATGTGTTCTGTAAGGAACGTTCATATCGGCTTCATATCTGCAGCTAATACGCCGATACAGATATATCTGCGACATGCTCATATCGGCCGATAAAATCGGCAAAACGATAAATCGGTCGGGCTCTAATTTCTACACGTAACATAACCCGCAGTATTTATACTCCAAACCAGTCACCTCTTCTTTCGCGCGAAAGGGAAACACGCTATCTGAGGTCACATACAGGGCATGAGACTACATTGCGCATGCCATGGACCGTTGAACCGTGCGGTACACACGCGCTCCGAACCGAGACAAGCGAACCGAACGGTTCGGATTTTTTTCATGGACCGTGCCACCCCTAATATATACAGTCTTGTTCAAAATAATAGCAGTACAATGTGACTAACCAGAATAATCAAGGTTTTTAGTATATTTTTTATTGCTACGTGGCAAACAAGTTACCAGTAGGTTCAGTAGATTCTCAGAAATCAAACAAGACCCAGCATTCATGATATGCACACTCTTAAGGCTTTTTGGCTAATTGGGCAATTAGTTGAAAGGGGTGTGTTCAAAAAAATAGCAGTGTCTACCTTTGACTGTACAAACTCAAAACTATTTTATACAAACATTTGTTTTCTCGGATTTAGCAATCCTGTGAATCACTAAACTAATATTTAGTTGTATGACCACAGTTTTTTAAAACTGCTTGACATCTGTGTGGCATGGAGTCAACCAACTTGTGGCACCTCTCAGCTGTTATTCCACTCCATGATTCTTTAACAATTCATTCACATTTCTTGGTTTTGCTTCAGAAACAGCATTTTTGATATCACCCCACAAGTTCTCAATTGGATTAAGGTCTGGAGATTGGGCTGGCCACTCCATAACATTAATTTTGTTGGTTTGGAACCAAGACTTTGCCCGTTTACTAGTGTGTTTTGGGTCATTGTCTTGTTGGGTCACCCCTTCAAGTATTTTAACATATGCAAACTGATCCATGATCCCTGGTATGCGATAAATAGGCCCAACACCATAGTAGGAGAAACATGCCCATATCATGCTCCATGCTTCACTGTCTTCACTGTGTACTGTGGCTTGAATTCAGAGTTTGGGGGTCGTCAAACAAACTGCCTGTGGCCCTTGGACCCAAAAAGAACAATTTACTCTCATCAGTCCACAAAATGTTCCTCCATTTCTCTTTAGGCCAGTTGATGTGTTCTTTGGCAAATTGTAACCTCTTCTGCACATGCCTTTTTTTTAACAGAGGGACTTTGCGGGGGATTCTTGAAAATAGATTAGCTTCACACAGACGTCTTCTAACTGTCACAGTACTAACAGGTAACTCCAGACTGTCTTTGATCATCCTGGAGGTGATCATTGGCTGAGCCTTTGCCATTCTGGTTATTCTTCTATCCATTTTGATGGTTGTCTTCCGTTTTCTTTCACGTCTCTCTGGTTTTGCTCTCCATTTTAAGGCATTGGAGATCATTTTAGTTGAACAGCCTATCATTTTTTGCACCTCTTTATAGGTTTTCCCCTCTCCAATCAACTTTTTAATCAAAGTACGCTGTTCTTCTGAACAATGTCTTGAACGACCCATTTTCCTCAGCTTTCAAATGCATGTTCAACAAGTGTTGGCTTCATCCTTAAATAGGGGCCACATGATTCACACCTGTTTCTTCACAAAATTGATTTCTCAGTGATTGAATGCCACACTGCTATTTTTTTGAACACACCCCTTTCAACTAATTGCCCAATTGCACAGCCTTAAGAGCGTGCATATCATGAATGCTGGGTCTCATTTGTTTTCTGAGAATCTACTGAACCTACTGGTAACTTGTTTGCCACGTAGCAATAAAAAATATACTAAAAACCTTGATTATTCTGGTTAGTCACATTGTACTGCTATTATTTTGAACAAGACTGTATATATACACACACATATTATTTAAATTGCATCTTGCTGATATTATTTGTAATACAAGAATTTGTTTTAACCTCCTAAGACCCGAGCTTTGGTTTTTTCCTTTTTTTCAGATTTCTTCCAGCTATTTTGGTGTTTGGAAGTAGGGATGCATAACGATTAATCGCGATTAATCTATAGCAGAATAAAAGTTTTTGTTTACATCATATATGTGTGTGAACTGTGTATAATAACTTTGTATAGATAAATGCACACACATGCATTTATATAGTTAAGAAATGTTAACATGTGTATATACATTTGTATATTTATGTTTAATTTATATTAGATATAAATACTTAATATATAAATATATATTTTTTCTTAAAATTATACATGCATATGTGCATATTTATATATACATTATTATTGTACACAGTTCACACACATATATGATGTAAACAAAAAGTTTTATTCTGCTTTAGATTAATCGTGATTAATCATTATGCATTCCTATTAGGAAGCACCAATAAATATAATACCCAAATATATTTCATTGAACATATGTGATGTCCACATATGTGGACATCCCAGTCTTAGGAGGTTAAATTAGAAATAGTGATGATCTCAATTTTTTGAGCCCTGCTGTATATATCCACATACAGTACTATTTATTTATTTATTAAATTGTTTCGTTTTTAATTCTGATAAAACACAGCTATGACTGCTGCACCCAATGATTGTGTGCATTGTGCAGCACCCTTAGTGGTGTATGTAAAACAGGGACTATTTGTTTCACCGGAAGGGAGGCTTTTAGTGATTTTACTTCATGAAAGTTGTATTGATTCATATTTTATTTGGCTTTAATATTTGTATTGTGTGATAACCGTTTTATAAAAGCTTATTCTACATTACAGCACAGCCTCTTGTACACACACACACATACACACACACATGTGAGAATGTATCCCTTGCAGGTGTGTGAGCACCAGATGGAGCCCATCACTTTGATTCCAGCTGACCCCACACTCCTGTGCTCTTTATTCCCCCTGGGCTGCTGATTTTGTGCTTCTGTGCTAAAAAAATGCCATCTAGCCTAATGTTTCATCTGCACTCAGCTCCAGAGCCACTCATGAGCCTGCAGAATAACTGCTCAGCTTCAGTTTAGCCTTTATCTTAGTGTTATTTGCTGAAACTTATCAAACCACGTTCTCCTGAGGTCTGGTTTGAATCAAAACCTGTCCCCCTTCCTAGCTTATCTTTCTCTCTGAACAGAAGTCAATGACTGCGTTTACATGCAGCCAATAACCCGTTCAAATCCGGAATATTAGCAATAACCCGGTCGCGCACGTCCATGTAAACACCGGCAAAAACCCGAATATGCTCATATTCCTGTTTTTAAAATCCCGAATATTACCCCTGGGTTACCTCTTTTCTAACCCGAAATTTTGGTCATGTAAACGCGCATCGGGATATTCCCATCAAAAGGAACATTGATTTGTGTACTGCGCATGTTTTATTCGCAAGGAATCTTGGTCTTTTGAGTAGAAGAACTTCTTGTATGCGCCAAAGAACCCACAGGGAGTAGAGGTAAGCATGGTGAGAGAGATGCGCCACACTTTTAGAGCGAGGAGGAAACCAATTGCAACAACCATGTTTTTCACGTTAAATTAATATATAGCTATTCTTGTTTTTCAAAGCATACATGTATAATAAAGGCCAAATAGATTGTCAATAGTTATGAGAGTAACTTGTGTGAATTTGAATTCAAAATGTAATATGCTATTCATATTTCGTTAAATACAGTGAATGTGTGAAAAAGTTAAAGATGACAGAATAACTGTAGCGTCGTCTGCATCTTGATGCAGTTTCTAAGATTAAAATTACTTTAATTTAACTGATCAACACAAATACAAAGCGGCATATAACTGATTGCTTACCAGCATTAAAACCACTTAAAATAAAAACCTTAGGTTTTTTCTTTGTATACAGCGTCCGCTCCGTGGATAAGGATGTTGCAATAACGCCGGTGGCTTTATTATTAACTGACTGAATACTTATACCTGACATTTAGATATGAAAGTTTATCATCAACAGTACCTGCATGAAACATTATAAACATTGGTGATCATCTGCCGACCAGGGGCGGGTCTAGAGAATTTTTCATGGGGGGGCCGGACTGGGGCACAGACTTAGAGAGGGGTGGCACATTTAAATACATATAAACAGTGAATTAGTGTAACTTGCCCTACATTAAAGTTAATAATACTGTATCCTGATACATTCAGTACATTTAAACCTCCTGATGTGTTTTTGTTTTAACCTCCCTCTGGTCTCTGCATGTAATACACATACCTTGGTTTGCAGAAAAGTCAGTGGACTACTGCTGCGTCTTCCTCTCTTCCCTCTCCTCATGCCTTTCTGCTTCTATCTCTCTTTTTTTCTTCAAAATGAAGAAATTCTGAATTTTTTGAGACCTTTTCATTGGTCCTATTGCCTGTATCTGACTGTCTGTCTGTCCCTAAAGAAATAATAATGCATTTTTCTCAGTTACTTTGTCAAGTCATAAACTAATTTATTTCCTAAAGTTGAATGTTGTCCGCATATCATCTTAATAAAGATATTACATTTGGTAGGGATGTTAACCGATGACCGTTTGACCGATGGTTGACCGACCGTATCAACGTTAACCGGTCAAAGTTGTCGGTTGTCCGTTAAAAAAAGGGATCTGTAAATTAGGCTATTATAGACAGTGGACTAAACCCTACTACAGTTAGTCATCTCTTTCTTTCCAAGATCTTTTTGTGTGAAGTGAACAAATCCCTCACACTCAGTTTTTCATAACTGGTCTGTTTGTACTTTATAAACCAATAAAAAAACATTTGGCGCGAGGTCACTGCTTTTGGTTTCGCATGTTCACAAGGTTTGCGAAAAGTAAATGCTACAGGCTATTTTTTGATAAATTCCTTTATTCGAATAGTAAATAAAATACAGTAATACAATAATTAAAATTAAAGTCTCTCCTGGTTGTGTTCCAAATTATTAACATTTATGTCTTTTAGGCTAACAGTAAAGTGCAGAGTAAGTTTTGTTTCTGTAAATCCTCAGCCATGATTTTTACCACTTTATTAAGTTTTGCTTTGTAGAAAGCATTTCTTTGAAGTGAATTTCGTTTTGTATAAATTGTATCTTAATTTTAATAAATGTTTAATCAACCAAATGCATGTATTTATTAAATAAAAACCAAATATAGCAGAGTATATAATTACCGGTCCGTGCATGAAGGCGCCGGCACTGCGCGTTCACTTGCATTGCATTGTTAATTAGAACGCACCTCATCATAAATAAATAAAACTCAGTGTAGGCCTATATGCCTCATACAAGCATTAAATATCTTTGCTGCATTTGTTCTAGAACAAAAACAGTGCGATACCTGCTTTGGCCGGTGCTTTTACACATTCTGAAGGTGCCCGTTTAATCCATTGGTTTTATCGTGTTGCAGTCTATTAGGCAACATTCCGCATAAGATGGGTTTAGATTTGGAAATACATTACATCTATATTTCAGTGGTAACAGAAAAGGTGATGATGATCATCCTATGTCTTTAATATTAGGCTACTACCCCAAACTAAAGCGCAGTCTCTGAGCTGTCATTTTATTAAATGAGCCGCGGCAATTTTCAAATGAGCTTCACAAACGCCTTTATTTTCAAGTTCAACGCGATCACCTAGTACCTAAACTATTTCGAAACTAAGCACGGCGCCGTTTGCAGGACTCATGTTTCGCGCTGTAGGGGATTTAAAAAGTATTGTGAGGTCTGTGTGTGTGTGTGAGCCGGAGGCAGAGCGCAGAGAGATGCGAGTTGCGAAATTGCAGGCGCGGCTCGAAATGGCTGTTTATTTTAAATAGCATAGCATATTTTAAACTAATAGGCCTATCAGTTAACCGGTTTCAACCGGCCTAACATTTGGTTGTATTAAATGGCATATTGCACAGAGCCCCAGTGAGTTAATGTATAGAAAAAAATAATGTTTATGTTGTTTTCTTTAAATATGCTTCTGAGGCTGTGGTCTGTTGCATGAAGCTATTTGAACAACAAACTCTTAATTTTCAAAATTCAGAGTAAGTTTGGAGTCGACAAATCCAGATAAATCCAAACTGGTTTAGATCAGGATCAGATGTTGGACAATGCTTGGTTTAAACTTTGTGTTTTATCTAGAGCTTGCAAAGCCTGTGCACCTGAAAGTGAAACCTGCTTCATGCAACAGAAAATGTACTTAACAAAAGGAAAACAGTTAATAGCAATGAAAGTTTAGAGGCTGAGGAAATTCTAGACGTTTATTCAGTCGTATGACATGTTAATGTTTTTGCATGCGCCGAATCAACGCAAAGCTCTCTCCGTGTGTCGACTATTGAGGGCACTTGTCGTCTTAAATAAACCCATGCACACACAGACGGCGCAGCTTAAACAGTCACTCCACATAAAAACGTTACGTTGTTTTTCATTGATCTATTCCATACACTATGAGATACAATAGCGCAACTCATTTACACATCAATATTTGAAGGATATAGGGAGGATTACGTCTGATTGGAACGGGACCGGACACATTTAACCTGTCATTGCATACAGCTACTCACTTAGTGCCTTTTTAGTGTTAAATTGCTTAAAAGCACTTGAAGGTTAACATTTTAAAACACGTGTAAATTATAAACTATCCCTGTTTAATCCGCGATCGAATCGCATGCGGGTTGAAACGTGGGTTCTGATCCGTATGGATAAACTGCGATCTAACACACGACTATTTATTACAAACGCAAAGGCAAACGTGACTTTATATATTCTTTTAATGTACCGTTAGGTTGTCTTCAACTTTAGTAATGAGCATTCTCGACAGTAACAGAGAGGAGCTAGCTCTAACTTACTAATCGCAGGTTTCCACATTTAAGGAAACATATCAAAACTCAGCTCACTCACCTATGACTTTGTTGTCCTTTTTCACTATCTGCATAAAACTCCTTTCTCCGTCCTCTGTGTTTTTCCTTGCTTTTCCTTGCTTTTTATTGGTGCCACCACCGTTCGTTACTATAAGTGTGCGCCTACTAATTGACTCCGATAACAACATGTCACGGTAGAGTGGTTCCTCGGGTCTAGACAATTTTTCATAGGCGGAGCCTCCACAAAAATTTATATTTTAATATTTTAAGCTAATAAAAAAAATGTAATATAAATAAATCAAAGCCCTGTAAAATATGAAGTTTTATTTTAAGAAAAGCAAAACCACTAGTACATAATTAATACTGACGAGACTGATGGTGTGGGAGGGGGGGCACTTGGGGTGGCCAATCAAATTGTGGGGGTGGCCCGTGCCCCCCCTGGCCCCCCCCCCTGGCCCCGCCCCTGCTGCCGACTCGACTGTTTCTGCACGTTCTCAGTCCGCTTAATTAACGGCTTTTCGTTCTATTCGCGTGAGGTAAACATTTTTGTTCTGTACTTTTTTACTTGCATGTATTTCTACATATTTTCGGCCAAGTAACACTCAGGATATACTGTAAGTTATTATAGATAGCATATAAGCTTGTTCTGAAAGGATGACAATTATAAAAATTATCCATCCAGCTTAATTTAGCCAAAATAATGATTTATTCGTTTTCATACTTTATAGATGTTAATTTATCTACTAATATATTATTGAAAATGCCATGAATAAATATTCATTGCCTTCTGTAAGCTATTGCATTCGTTTTGTACATTTCCAGGTGCATGAATAGCCTACTGTCTAATTTTAATTTCTTTAAGACACTGTTGTGTTCTGTATTTACCGATGCTCTGTAAATATGCACTTAAAAAACCTCCTCATAAAAGGAAAGACATGTAACTTAGCTTACCCTGCTTCTACATCGGTGCAGCTTGTTCTGGATTTAAATAATAATTTTATTTTAGTAAATGAAGGCGGTAAAACCGCATTGCGCAATAGTGAGCCACGCAAAATCACCGCATTTACCTTTTAATCACAGTTTACATCGGGATATTGCCAATTCCATGTATACAGGGGTAACTCTCTCTGCTCACGCATGTAAACGGGTTATTCCGAATGTTTCAGAAACCCGAAACCCGACCTTAACCTGACCATAACCCGAATATTTACAGCATGTAAACGTAGTCAATGTGCTAGGCAGTGGGAAAAAGGGTCGCTGATATTGGCTGTCAGCCAATTTTTTTCCCAGTTTTTATCACACAATTAGGAAGTGCATTTGAACTCTCTTTTGATTGGAGATAGTGTGGCTGGAGTATCTGAATGTATCTTACTTATTTCTATCTTACTTCATGTCAGCCAAGAAAATAGATAGAATTTTTTTTTTGAGTTATAAACATTGACTAAACAATGTTTTAGTCATTATCAATCTTATGGTGTGACGCAAATATTTATATTGTGATACTCGCTCTAGATTACTTGCGAGATTACTTGTTTCTCGTGTCACTCATGCAAAAATAGTTGTGTCATAAATACAATAGCTAGCTTCCCTCTATTTTCTGATACAACTGGATGTGTCGAATCGAACGCGTCCATAAGCTCTTTGCTCATTGGCTTGCACAAAAATTCTTCATGCTAATTTCCTACTTGAGTTGAATTTTTTTATATTATCTTAAGCGGAAGACGCGTCTATAGACCATTTCATCGAACAGTTTCAACGGACGCGTTTCATAGTCCGAACTTTACATCCGGTTTCTGTTTGTTTAATGGTCTGACTAGTTGTTAAACATATTTAGTTGTTATTAAAGGTATTGCGAAGGATTTTCTTTTTCCGGGTGGATCATCAAGACTATTGGTCCTCCTAGTTGTCAATCAGGAGTGTTGCGCAATTGCATTTTTTTAAAAAGTGGAGAAGGCGGTTCTAAAATTCGAGAAAATCCTCCGCTATACCTTTAATTCTTAGTGGAGTTTACCGGAAGTTACGTGTTTTTCACGAAAGCCGCTTGTTTATGTTGTTACTGCTGTAATAATCTATTCACACCTTTGCGTTGACTTGTATGTTATCTTACGTGAATAATTAAATTCGCATTTGGTGTGCACCAAGGGCGTTGGTTTGATTCTGGCATTGGTGGGGACATAAATAAAATGGTTGCATTGCAAAAACTGTTTATCACCGTTTACTTGACATAAACAACAGACAACTCAGTATGCACTTTACTCA
Source organism: Paramisgurnus dabryanus (assembly GCF_030506205.2). Taxonomy (NCBI): domain Eukaryota; kingdom Metazoa; phylum Chordata; class Actinopteri; order Cypriniformes; family Cobitidae; genus Paramisgurnus; species Paramisgurnus dabryanus. The sequence goes on along the minus strand of NC_133337.1, from coordinate 50,045,827 downwards.
GTGACATCTGACTCGCCACCCCCGGTGCCAAATTTGTTATGTCCTAGAGCCTAATAAACAGTATTTATAATAACAGACCGTGTGAAAAAAATAGTTTAAGTTTAAAATGCAACCTTACATTATGTCTACATTTGTGCAAGTAATGACCACGGTGCAGTAATGTAAAGTATTCAGCAATCATGACATGAATTCATGTTTTTACCATGTTGGGGTTATTTTCTTTCATGGATTAGGGACCCCCTAAATAACCTTGCCACCCCATTTATAAAAGGTTGACACAAGTTTGCAACTCCTCAGGTTAACATGGGATTGTCGTGTATTGGTGAAAACACTGTCCTTGAATCATTATGTGACACAACTTTTTTTGTGCATGAAACAGTTACAGTGGGTATAATAATACTTTCTTCCTCACTTACCTGTAGCCCGAATAATCGCGCGCGTCTTGTTGAGCGAACTTTGGCGCGTTGTACAAAAGTGAAACCATCCTATCACACGTAACGAGTAAAGACAAGCCCATCATAAAGTGATGTGAAATAGAGAGGCGGGACTCAAGAAATGCTAATCCAATCATATAAGCAATGTGAGTTAGAGATGCGGGACTAAAAAAATGCAAAGCCAATCATATTAGCGATTTGAGTTACGGAGGCGGGCATTGCAGAGAATGAAAGCTGTTAACCGTTTGTGTTCCACATAGAGCGTTATTTTTACAGAATGGGATTGCAAAAGATTTCTAATCTAATTTAAATGATTCCTGAAAAAAAAATATAATAAGTAAAAGATAGAAAACACAAGAATAATACGGAAATCAGTAGTTATATATAAATACAGATTAATTGATTGGTCGAAATTATTGCTAGGGACAATTCAGTCTTCCCTGAATATTGGTAGGGACATGTCCCTAGCGTCCCACCCTAAATCTACGCCCATGGTGTGCACACAACGTTAATAAATGCAAAAAAAAAAAGGTTTGTGGGTTAGGATACAATAAAAGTAGGAGTAAGGTCAGGAGTAGAAAATATCTCAATGTGAAAATTAAAGTCCGTGGAAAGTTCACTTCATACCATGACAAAAACAAATTTTTGTGTGGTTTCGTGTGGTTTGTTGTATCAGAATTGCACATTCTTTTAATTTGCTGCATTTTTAGACCATCTGTTTTTATATGTTTTGCATTAGAAAGCAGATTTTAGATAGATAGATATATAGATCTCATTTTCTAGCTTCTGATTGGTCCATTTGGGAACATTTATGCACATACTAAAACATAAACTGAAAACAAAATCAGACACTCAGGGGGCCCTATCTTGCACCCAGCGCAATTGACTTTCAGTGACGCATGTATCATTCGTATTTTGCAACGGCGCACAGCGGGTTTTTCCCTCCACAGACGCACGTCGGCAAACTAGGGAATGAACTTGCGCTCCCTGGGCGTTTCAGCGCAAAAAAAGAGGCGTGTTCCCACGCAAACCATCCCTGATGCTATTTTGCAGTTTCAAAAAACAATTGCGCCACTGACCAGAAAAAAAAAGTTTAAAGTCAGTGGCGCGTTGCGCGTTGTTCATTATGCTATTTTAAGGGCGCATGCTTGACCATAATGTATAGCCTGCACAACGCGCATACACTTTGAATCTAATCTACACAGATGCAACAGTTATTTTTGCAAATCATAAATTGTTACACTAAAAAATATTAACACATGAGATAAGGGGAATCATAGTGGTGAGCATTGTGGTGATAGTTTTTATTTATTGTGTGGCTGCGTTAAAAAATTCTCATGCAAATAACGATTAAAATATTTTCATAAGTTTGTTGTGTGGCTGTATTACGTTTATTTTATGTAAATAATAATTTAAATGTTTTCATAAGAAACTTTAATGTATATGAACATGATTTGTTAGTCTACTTTGGGGTTGGACCTTGCGTTTCTTTGGGTCCGATTTCAAAGCCCCCAAACCCTTTCAGCGGTGAGGGTGGACGCAGCGATGACCTCTGCTGGCGTCAGGTCCTGAGGCAGATCCACCTCCCGTTACACGGCGTGCCCGATTTATGCTGGCAAGCTTGGGATTCCCCCGTACAAGGACGTTGGTCTCCTTGGCTGTGAACCGCTCCTGGCGTGCGCCTGGTAAATCCGTCATAATAATAGCAACCCGCCACGGAACTTGCGCCCTTGCGTTTAAAGGGAATGTTGGATAGCGTTCTGATTGGTTTATTTGACGTTATGCCCAAACCACACCTATGAATAATGAACCTACTTCAGACCAACCCCTTATTGATTTGCGCCCGGCGCAAGAGTTATTTCTCACGCCGGGAAAATAGCAACAGCGCCCAAGATCCGCCCACAAACTCACTTGCGCGTTGCGCTTCGCACTTGCGTTTCAGATCGTTAAAATAGGGCCCAGGATCTTGTAATCTCTAGTTGAGCAACATTATAGAAGCCATATTTGCTGTGTTCCTGGCAAAAGTGGGTTTGTGGGTCATCCACAGGGTCAGGGCAGTATGAGGTCTTAACTACTGCATCCAAGACCACCTGCAGTAAGAGCAGCAGCAATCACATTAATTATATCTTAGCAGGGCACTGTTTCATTAATAACAGCTCTGCAGACTGTCAGTCGGAAGCAGCACATGAACTTCTAATAGGATTGGACAGAACTGTAACGCCAGCGTCCGTTTTCTTCCCAGGGCCTGCCCTGTGTATTTCATTTACTCATGCAGCTTTCTGTAAACCCATAGGGTATCGAGGCAGGCCTTTTTTGATCCCAAAACCGATGCTCTGGGAATGCTTGATGCCTATTTCTGGAGATATGTACTCTTCTCCATCCAGTGAGCTTTTCAGTTCATACGACTTATGTGCAGAATTTTATACATTTGGTAAACCCTTTGAAATCTCTTATAGAGTAATTATAATTTAGATTTCAAGCCTTCAGACTCCTTTTACTTTAGTACTACTGCTTCTTTTAAGATCAGCTAGCCATGTACCGCCATAGCTGCTATGATTACAATGGTAAAGGAGAGCAGATGAATAGTACTTTGTGCATGCGACAAGGCCGTTGCCAATGGCTACATGACATGGTTTTAAAGCTGCAGCTACATGCAACATCTTTGTGTTGCCAGATGCTATGTTTTCTCATTTGTGTCACACTTTTTTATGTCCTGCACACTGCAAAAAGACACATGATTTTTTTTCTTAATGCTACTAGTACTATGTGAAAGTATGAAAGAAAGTAGTGCATCAGATTTTGAGCCAGTCCTTTAAAAGGGACATAGCATGAAAATCTGACTTTTTCCATGTTTAAGTGCTATAATTGGATCCCCAGTGCTTCTATCAGCCTATTAAATGTGAATAGGATCAACCCAGTAACTTATTTTGATAAACCATTCTCTCCAAGCATGTGAAAAAATAGGTCATTGAAATTTGGCTCCCCCTGTGATGTCAGAAGGGGAAAATACAGTCCCTTAATCTGCACTATCCAACCACAGCACTGCCATTTACTGCAGAGATCAGCTCATTTGCATTTAAAAGGACACACCCAAAATGGCACAGAATTGCCTTATAGCATCATATGCTGTAGCTTTTTCACAATCACTGCAGACAGACAAACTGCTTGTCTTTACAAACTTGTTGTAATGCACCTGGTGGTTTATTTATCATTTTGTCTTGCTTGCTTGCGCCTTGTTCTCCCTTGAGACATTGTGAAGGGGCTAGATGGTTTTGATTCTGATCTTGGCTGAAGGTCTTAGGGTTATCTAAACAAATAAACAACCCCACACCCTTTTCGAAGAGCCGCTGCTACCCTCTCTATGTACACGGTAGAAACGCCAGGAACATAACTCGAACCAGCCCTGCATAAAATACAGAGAGGAAAAAGAAAAAAGATGGAAAAGATTACAACATTAAGAAAGAATTTCCCCACCATTTCCCCGGCTCTAAAGTGAGCATTGACTGAACAGTTGTTTAAAACTAAAAGCATGAGGTTTGGGTTTGTTACAATGTCCTATCAAGTGTAACCATTTTGTACAGGGTTGATAAGGCTCTCTCTCTTTCTCTTCTTCTTTTTTTACATTCACTTTCTCTCGCAGTGCTATTTATGGAACCGTGTGTTTTTGCATTTTACACTTCAGAACAGATGTGGCACATGCCTACTTTTCTTTGTTGCAGAGCGATTTATGATGAGCCAGTGTTTTTAGGTTCTGAACATTACAGTATATTCACCTCCATCGCTCCTGTAGAGCAGTCATCTGTGCCTGTAGGGATGCAGTCGTTAAATATGAGGAAATGTCCAGTTCCATGTTGTAAATTCTGCAGGCACCTTGGTCTACATTTCTCAATTCCTTCACATGCCTTTATCAGACAACAACATTCTTGTGGAGAGATATGCTTTCAAAATCTCTGTAATGTATTAAGGTCCAGCCAACTCCAAGTTCTCCAAGTTCAGGTTTTTGAGTTACGGCTATGGTTAGCGTGCACAAACTAACTTGGGGTTAATTGTAACACAACTATTTTACATACACTGTAGTTACACATGGTCGAGCAATTTGTGCTTTTGGTCTTTTTCTCGTATACTTTTAGAAGGCAATTTTGCGAAAGCTTTTTATTTTTATTTCTGAGTTGGGTGTGTAAGTCACCAAATCCAGCATTATATGATCTTAATCACTTACTTATTATCTAAAACATGCAACATGATATCATGAGAGTTTGTGTGTATTTTTGCGTAAAGTGTGGTTGTACCACACGTACTACGTTTTCATACACATTAAAATGTATGATATCAACGTATTGACAGGACTAATTCATTAATTATTTACTAACAGCTTTATAGGCATACAGATTTGTATGTTTCTCTAATAATATATTTTTAAAAGCACATATTTCATTGCTAAAAAACAACATTATTTTGTGTATTTGGTAAAATACAATGTGTTCACGTTGTTTATGGTTAAAGAAACAAAATTTTTGTAGCTACAGATTTCACTCTCTTCCTGAAATTTCACGGATTACAAAAGTTCTGGCCTGAATACCTCTGACGTCAGCCAGAAATGTGAAGCTCCTTACCATGTTTGAAAGATTCGGTCACAATGCAATGCAAACAGGAGTTTGCGGAATTATGAAGTTAGAGGAATTATGATAATGTCGGTCTTGTCTACATCACCAATCACAGGAAGTAAACTGTTGCCTACAATCCATGTGTTTGTTGTAGTCCAACAAAAGAGATTTACGTTGGAGACGATAACTCGCGTCATTGTTTACTTTGGGGTATGTACCTCTTGCATTTCGTTAACATGTACTAATACACACTTACACACTAGGGGTGTCCTCGACTAAGGATTTACATATTCGAATCAGAATTGTCGAATCTTTCCATAGTGGACCGATAGTCGAATCATCTTTGTTTGTGTGCATGGGTTGGGACGGGAACCAGACCAGGTACAAATTGGTAACTTTTATTTTCTTTCACAAGCAGCACACATAAACAACTTTCTGATAAAGTGACCAAAACTGTCTTTCAAGTGATGAACGAAGACCAAACTGACGATGCATTTATATATATATATATATATATATATATATTTTTTTTTTTAATAAAATGTAAGGCAACATTTGTTTAATTATTCCTCATAACATTTTAAAGCCACGATCTACAGAACATCACACACAAAAAAAAATTTGATAACTAAACCTAAAAAAAATAACAAAAGTGATCCTGCCTTGAAAACCCGGGCTACAATTCAGTGTTTTTATTTAATTTGGAGATTTAGTGCGTCAAAGCAGTCATGACCAAAAAAGAGAAATGACAAATAATTTGTGATTGTTACTGTAAATGATAAAAACTAAGCTTTATATACAATTCATTAAACGTTAATTTATAACAAGAAAACACTGAAATTAATGATTTTATAGACACTACGCATTATTATTTAGCACAGAAATACCTGCTTGCTTTGACTTTGATCATCTCTGTATTCACTTTAGATACAAAAAGACCTGATGATATTATTTATTTCAGGAATCTCTTTGCTATCATTTGAAAGTGAGCACCGATCATAATATTAAATCACAAGAAAGACAGCCGTGTCAGGCATAAATATAGGTTCGATGCAGATCGCCGAAATGTAAAGAAACGGCATATCTGTTTTGTAGTTTAACATTTGACAAGATAACCACTCTGTTTTAAATACATTTTAAAAACTTATACCCGTCGAAAAACATCCGTTTTTTAATGTTTAGTTTGATGAACTCCTAAATATGAGACGCAGAGTAGAGGTCTACACGGGTCCAAAAATTCCTACCCGAACCCGATCAGACCCGCAAATGTGCTACACTGAACCGACCCGGACCCGTCTGTTGTTATGAAAGCTGGACCCGGACCCGACCCGGACCCGTCTATTATTTAAAAGCTGGACCCGGATCCGACGAAGACCCGTCTATAATTTAATATCTGGACCCGAACCCGTCCGGGAAGACACAGACCCGACCGGCAAATATTCTTTAGCTAAATGTTATTAAAAAGTCAATAAACAAGTAGCGAAAATTAAACTTTTTGTCTTACCCATAGAAGTTAGTCTTCTCCCTCCTTGTACCTGTCTGTGTGATGCACAATCCTTATTTCCAAGAAAGTTCCATCCATGTTATTCCTATCTTGACGATTGAAATGTTTAATGCTTATTCCAGCTTTTAAAGTCCACTTTACAGTCATGGTGATTAATAACGCAGTTTCACATCGGGTCAACTTGCTTAATAATGTTTGCCCATTTGGATTATAATAACGATTGCTCGTTCAGTGCCATGGCTGCTTTCGTTTGCTTCTTTGCTATCATCTCTGTGCTCTTTGAGTCGCGAAAACTTTAGATATAACAGCAAGACGGTCAATTTATAATATTATTATAAAAATGAGAGAAGTCAGTGCAAAATGCGCGGTACGGCGGAATAGGTCCCGCCTTCTAAATAAAAGAGCCAATTGTCAAAGGTAAAGTCATTGCGTCTCACTGCAGAAGCTCCTGACTGGTAGCCAGAGAAACATTACAAGAGCACATGCGCGTTAGCTGCCTGGTTGGAGCAACCAAATATAAACTTTTTAACGCAATTTTAGCGTCATAGAAAAAATTTATGCTATGCGACAGTTCATCTAAGTTTTTGTTGCTGATTTTGAAATATTTTATTTAAATGTGAGTGTGTGTTCTCCGAGTCCGATTGACCTCGGGTATTATCCACAATGTTAAACAGACCCGGGACCCGAAGTAATAGATTGAGACCCGACCCGGACCCGGCTGATTATTTAAAATATAGACCCGAACCCGTACGGGTCCCGGGTCGGGTCCCGGGTCTTCGGGTCTCGGGTCTTCTGTGTAGACCTCTAACGCAGAGCATCTAGCCAATTCGGCTAAATTACATGCGCAAGCATGGCCAGCACGCAATAGCGCAAAATCGATACAACGAAAAGCAATCCAAAATGTACAGACTTAAATTAGATCAGAATTTACGTTTATAATAAATACCATTTTTTAATAAAATAAGGTCAGAAGTAACAAAGTGCAGAACAAATGTGCAAAATGCCTGAAGTGCACGGAAACAAAACACAAGCCAATAGATAAATCAGATAACCCGGAGTGATTTATAAATAAAATAAAGAAATTATTAAAAGAACAAAAGTATTGCCAGAATTGCCAGCTTTGTCTTTTAAATGTAGAAACAAAGAGGCAATGGTTTATTAACATAGAAACTCTGGCCGTGTAGCCCGGTCACAGGGGTTGTTGGATTTATTAACGCATTTTAAACATATTAATTACAGCATTATAATAATAGGCTGTATATTAATATATTGGGAGAAAGCTGTTATATGTGAAGTCAGATAATGTGTGCACCCATATACGGCCAAAATTGAATGATCCTTATTTCATAACACATCTGTGACGATTGGACTGTGAGATTGGTAGTCAAATCAGGCTTCTCCTATCGAAGCATCGAATCTTCGACTATTCGGGGTCACCCCTATTACACACTAAAGAAAATTTTAAAACGTGAATCAGACAATAGGAGCTCTTTAAAATCGCAGGCATTGGCATTTCTTATTTATATTAAAGACATGTTTCAGATGTATTTTCTGACTTATTTATTTAAGACGGTTTATTTATTTACCTAATAAAATGTTCATGACTTTCAGAGAATTACCTTATATTAAACAAGACCTTGAATAATATTTTTGTAATCATTTAACCATTTTGTAATATTTATTTTGTTTCATGACACACAAAATTAGTTTTCTCCTCTCATGCAACAATAAATACACCAAAAATTCTGTCTGTTTGTTATTTTTTATATTTATAACAGTACATGCTTTTAATATGTGCATTATACAAAAATAATACATTATATATTTAATTATTTAGTATAAAAAGGTTTTGGTTTAGGGTAAGGTTTGTGTTAGATTGTAACATTATCAAAGGGAAATTATACAGCAATCCTTATGGTATGAAACATTTGTAAATGTTTTTTAACGTTTTGTAGTTGCAAAAACGTTATTAAATGTTGCAAATACGTCTACATTGTACGCTTCAGCATTTTTTTTTTTTTTTTTTTTTTTAAATACCTCTCCTTGTGCACTGATGCATACAAGGATGGTAAGATGAAGGATCATGGATTTGTGGATATCTATTTGTTACAGATGTACAATATCCACCTCTAGGAATAATATTTAATTATTTTTGTGTTCAAATTGAATTTTCTAGCAAGTGTTACAACAAGCCCTCTGTCTGTTACAATTAATCCCACCAATGGGGTAAGTTGCAACATTTGCACTTTTGTCACTTTATGTGAATTGTACAAGAACGGTAAATTCAACATAAAAAACTTTAATTCATAATATATAGCAGAGATGCATGTGTTAAATGCTGTGTAAAATTAATCTAACTTTTTTTTTCAAAATAGGTTAGGTTGTGCTCTGCTCTCCCCTATAATCCATGCAATATTTATATGATTTTTTTCTGCAGACTACCTGTAGGAGGCATTACATTACTAAAAGACAAGCTAATATTATTGGGACCTGACTGCTCTATATTGGGTGCAGTTATGATTAGGTGTTTGCGTTTTCAAATTTGTTTTAGCACCTTATTATATTATGTGCATGGCATATTCATGATGTACATGCTTACAGATATTTCACACTAAGAGTGAAATTTATTTAAAACTGGTAATAGTCATGTTGTGCAGTGGACTGTTTTTTCATTGAATTAGATTTGCTGCAATTTTGTCCCACAGCTTCATGTTGTTGTTTGTCTTGCATTTTTAAGAAGTGCCGCTAGAGGGAGCAGCCCGTGAAGATAATACAAAGTGCAATTTAATACACAAATATCTGCAGTTATCTGTATTTTAATGTTTATGTACTCCCAAACGGGAGTTAAAATAAAAATAAATCACAAAAAATAATCAGTGTTGTATGAACACCAATCAGTAACATTTAGGCTTTTTAGCGTTATTTGTCTCTTTTAGATGAATAGTTATGTCAGTGTTCTTTTCGTTGTGATCGATGTTCATGTTGATGTAAAAATTTAGTACAGAAAAGCAGTGTTTGGCTGTGGTGACTGTGTGTGTAAACAATAGCAAACAGATACTCCGAGATCTCAGTAGCTACATTATGAATAGTAGTGTGTCGTGTTATATAATGCAGCTGTTCTTCATTTTGATGCATTCATCTGTCAAGCGATTTACCTTGGCTGGATACATTTTACAGTCTACGTCTATACTGAGCAAATGCATGAGCGGGAATGTTATGCAATGAGATTTGGGCTTATTTGATGATGAAAGGGAGGTTATTAAACCTCACGAAGCCTGTTTCAGAAAGCTGGGTCTAATGCAGTAAAACATCCCATCCCTTACTGCTGATTGGCTACAAGCGTGTTTTGGTAGTCGGCCCAGCTTCCTTTTCCAAAGTGTTTTTTTCAGAAATTGTGCACTCCGCCTTTAATTTACAGACTGTGAGTCAAAGCGGGAGGAATTATGATAATAATAATAGTCGGTCTTGTCCACGTCAACAGGCCCAGGAAGTAAACTGTTGCCTAAAATCAGTGTGTTTGTTGTAGTCCAAGAAAAGAGATTTAAGTTGGAAACCATAACTCACGTCATCGTTTACCTTGGGGTTTGTACCTTTTGCATATAGTTAACATTTACTAATAATTTGCATTTCTCTGATATTTTTAAGATGGTCCTTGATATAACTGAGAGTTTAGGTGTCTTTTCACAGGAATAATAGGCAAGGCAAGTTTATTTGTATAGCACATTTCATACACAGATGTCATTCAAAGTGCTTTACATAGAAATGAGTTAACAGTATATAAGAGAAAAAAAATATGCAGAAACAAGAGACACACAAAAAATATCAAAGATACATGAGAATTTAAAATATCAATTAATAGAAAATAAATGTGATTTTAATAAAGGTAATCGATTAAAAAATAATTATTCATCATAATTTTTTGTCATGCTGATATTTGTTTCTCATAGCTGTGTATTGGTTTAACCTTTATCTGTAAACTTGTGGCTCTGTGGTTGCTCGACACAGCAAGAGACTGACAAGAGAATGACAACACTTAAATGTCAGCAAGACTTAAGCTGCCATTGCGGTGCTATGTGTGGCATTTCGAGCATGTGTGTGCTTGTAACATAATGAGATAAAAATACTCAAATAATAGACAAGGAGTGTGTTTGAATGGTGTCTTTTTGCATGAGATAGACCCCTTACTGCATATAGACCTCACAGATGAGTGTTGTCTGAGTACTCAAAATTGTTTTGTCTATAAGCTTTGAGCCATCACTGGGACCATATAAGGTTTCCTCTTCCTAAAATAAGCAATGTGGAGCATAATACTGCTACATAGCGTTAAAAGAATGTGCGTGTGCGTGTATTGGGTGTTCGGTTTTTTATAAATATTCTGTATCAAAGCCCTAAACAATCTATAGCTGCCTTTAATGATTCTTCTATTTCATTTACATTTAATTTCATTTAAACTGATAGCTTTACTGCTAGTCTATACATATATAGCGGTGTATGTGACAAATACAAATCTTAATGTTTAATCTACACAGTGCCCAGAAAATGCCACAGTAGTTTTGACGTAGCTTTTTTAATACCAAACCAAAACCTGATACCGAAGCCTACCTAGACTTTCCTTCATGTGCAAAATTAGACACTGTATCTTTAAATTGAATCCACCCACCACTTTCGGACTGTTGAGCTTGTTGGCCCACGTACAACATAGACTATAGTCATCTCATAGAGTATATAGTGTGGTGGTTATGCATATAAAACTCCCTCATAACACTCTCTGTCTGGACCCTAAGTGGCCTGGACAATTACTATGCGGGACTCTGTCATAAAGACTCATTATTATATACAATGTATCCTTGCCCACATAACCTATAATGGATCATACTTAGCTTTATGCATTTGTAATGTCACATTCATTAACTTAATGTTCAAGGACACCCACAGGTGAGGAGCTTGCTCAGTGAAAAGTCTTGGTAAAGGAATCTGATTATCGCATTGTGACACTTAGGATATTTGGTTTGGAGTGTGAGTGATGTTAGAGGCTTTTGAGCAACAGAAAGGTCCTGTGGATGTTATTGTTTTTTTATGGAACCATACATAGGAACATTTTAGAAACTTTTGTTTATAAGAGTGTAATTTACAATGTGTAATCATTTTGGGTTTGTTTTGGGCAACCCAACCATGCACTCTTGCTGATCCTTTTATCATCTCCTCAGTCTATCGTGCCAGGAATCAATATGAAAATATGAGCGCAGTCAGAGACTGTGTGTGTGTTGTATGTGTGTGTGTTACAAGAGAGATAGAAATCATTAACTTTAATTTCAGCATATCGAATGAGCAAATATTGCACACACATCTTTCAATATATGACCACTGTAATGACTTATAACAAAAAATTGACATTTTGATATAACACTTCCTTTGAATACAAGTCTGGGGAGACCGCTTTATGGCTTTGAGAAAAAAATTGTAAACAAACATAGTAGTACATGTTAGTCAGGAAAAACCTTATAGACCCATACACGTAAAGTGATAGTTCACCCAAAAAAATAAAATTCTGTCACTCACGTTGTTACAAAAGATATTTTGAGCAATGTTTGTAACAAAACAGTTTTGGGGCACCATTGACTGCCATAGTAATATTTGTTTCTACTTTGGAAGTCAATGGTGTTCCTGTTTCCTGCTTACAGGGATTATATATATAATCCTATAATAGTCCTTTGTGTTCAGGAGAAGCAAGAAATTCATAGTTTCTTTTTTGGGTGAACTATAAGTGTCTTGAACTGTTTTGTTTGATTTGTTAAAGCCCCCCTAACCTAGAAAATGCACTTTTTAAATGTGTTTCTATCAGAAAACAAGTCATCAGTGTGTGTGCAGAAACATCGGGCCTTATCTTGCACCCAGCACAATTGACTTTGTCAGTGACGCATGTATCATTCGTATTTTGCACCGGCGCACAGCGGGTTTTTCCCTCCACAGATGCACGTCTACAAACTAGGGAATGAACTTGCGCTCCCTGGGCGGTTCAGCACAAAAAAGTAGGCGTGTTCCGGCATAAACCATCCCTGATGCTATTTTGCAGTTTCAAAAAACAATTGCGCAACTGACCAGAAAAAAATAGTCTTAAGTCAGTGGCGCACTGCGCATTGTTCATTATGCTATTTTAAGGGTGCATGATTGACCATAATGTATAGCGTGCACAACGTGGCTGTTTTACGTTTATTTTATGTAAATAATAATTAAAATGTTTTCATAAGAAACCTTAATGTATGTGAACTTGATTTGTAAGAGTACTTTGGGGTTAGACTGCTTGTGTTTCTTGGCTTTCAGCAGTGTGGGTGGACGCAGCGATGTCCTCTGCTGGCGTCAGGTCCTGTGTAGAGGCAGATCCACCTCCCGTTACACGGCGTGCCCGATTTATGCTGGCAAGCTTGGGATTCCCCCGTCTCCTGACATCATTGTAGCGTTTGTGGCGCAACGTCCTGGGGATGCCAGCTGATGAGACAATTGTGGCTATTTCCTCCCACGCCTATTTAAACTAGGCTGATTTGGGCGGGTTTCTCCTATCCCCATACAAAACAACTTCTCTGTCTTTGACTGCTCTTACAAAAACGTCGGTCTCCTCGGCTGTGAACCGCTCCTGGCGTGTGCCTGGTAAATCCGTCATAATTATAGCAACCCGCCATGGAACTTGCGCACTTGCGTTTAAAGGGAATCTTGGATGACGTTCTGATTGGTTTATTTGACGTTACGCCCAAACCACACCTATGAATAATGAACCTACTTCAGACCAACCCCTTATTGATTTGCGCATGGCGCAAGAGTTATTTCTCCCGCCGGTAAAATAGCAACAGCACCCAAGATCCGCCCACAAAGTCACTTGCGCTTTGCGCTTCGCACTTGCGTTTCAGATCGTTAAAATAGTGCACATCATGTTATTATAAAAATCCATCTTTTCTTCTTTGTGTTATCTCCTTTTAACCGCAACAGTCACACAAAACAGGCTGTTGGGGACCCCATCAATGTGATGTCACATTGATTCACTCCACCCATAACCGCTCACAGACTCTGCCTTATGAGCGAGTAGTTTAAACTTCTGCCAGACACACATATTTTGATGTAGTCCAAAGCACAATTGTAAGCGCTCAATCCCTACTTTGCATACGGGGCGGGGAACAGAAGCTTTCTTTGCATTTAAAGAAATTTTTTTTAAATTTTGACTTTAACTTTGTAACATTTACATTTATGCATTTTCGGACGAGTTACACATTTTTTTTTAGCGTTTATGTGTGTTCCCTGGTTTCGAACCCCTCGCTTTTTGAGCTATACAGGAACAAAACAAAGTTACTAAACAAAGTAAATGCTCCAGGGTTTGCAGTTCTAAAAGTACGACAAGGTGCCCTACGGATGCTTGGTGATGTGCCAGGTTAAATGTGGACGCTCATTTGGTCTAGGGTTTACATATAAGCTCAGATAAAATCATGTTCTGTCTGATAGGATCTATATTTTAATCATTGAACTGAGCCAACCAGTGCTTGATTTCCTATTATATCCTCAGTAAGCCTACAGAGATGTAAACAATTTAATTTAATTCCTTATAAAATAATCAAAGTCCATCGCGAATGGTTTTATTTAAACATGATCAAATTGTAATAATATGACCACAATACCAATAAATGTTAACCTGTGTAATCTTCTATAAGACGTACCCACTCATAGAGGATTAGGCTGTGATGCATCTGTATTCGATATTACAGATGATTGCAACTTTCAGTCGCAGGACACCCAGTCATAAAGTCTTGACTCTTACTGGCCCAGCCCCAGACAGGTGCTCCTTTTTCCCTCCTGTGAAGATAATCACTAAAAATACATTAGCCGTAATCTTCTTAAGGAAACCCAGAGGAGCTTTCTGCATATCCTCCGAGCTCCTTTACCAACCACACGTAAATAAACCCTGGCGATCTGGTTGGTTAATCTTGAACCCGGGCTTCCGCTCTCATATGGCTCACTGTTATGTGACCAGGTGATTCATCTTGTATACAGTAGTATCTTCATTCAACAACCCACTGGGCAAAATAGTTTTGCCATGCCCAATTTACCCAATCTGAACAGCTTTGGCAAAATGTGCGGCTCTGGCCGCAGTGACGACCAGGTAGTGCTGGATAGGGTCAAGAGGAAAAACTCAGTTCGGAGAATGTCCATTATTGAGGATGGGAATGTAGCCGAGGTGCTCTACCTCATTCCAAAACAGTCCATGATGGAGCAGCTGCCTTTCCTCAACCCTAGTGAATATATCATCCTCGAGAAAATCGCCGCTCCGGACATCGGACCCGGTAAGAGAGAATAGTAAAAACAGGGGAGATGCAGGACTCCACATTGAAACAAGAAGTTTAAGTTATGTTACTGCCTGTGTTTTCGTACAGTTAAGTAGACAATTGTGCCTTTGAAAAATAATTTGGAGAAAATTATCAAAAATACGTTTTTATTAAATTTATTTTGGAGTCGTGTGTTTTCTTTTCTTTGGTAGATCGAGTCACAATTAGGGTTTGAGATTGTCAACTTTCCGAAAGGAATATCAACTAGCTTTAATCAGATTAATTGAGATAAACAGATGTTGGCATGTTTGTTTGCATTGTAAAGTCAGCGGGATGGAGGACTAATCCAAAGCTTGAAATGGATCATGGCACTATCCTGCTGGGAAGCCGTACACACATTCCCTTAAAACAAAATGTTTGTAAAAAGATTCATGAAAGCAGTAAGGCACTGTGATAGCTTTCAGTGGGTTTGTCCAATCTCATGGCAATTCTTATGTATACGAGGTGGCTATTTAGTATTAATTCATACGACCACGTTTGTAAATTTTTGTATGATTCACTTTTGCCTTGTGACATTAGGGTTAGGGGTGTGGTTTCAATTCACTTAGTACAGATTCATATAGTTAGCTAATATTCATATGAATTCTTGTGAGATCAGGCTTGTTTGTCATCATATCCTAATGTACAGTAGCTTCCAAAATCCTCCAGTTTTGTAGATGATATTAAAAATCGCTGGCCATATATTGGTTAGGTTGTATTAATACAGTGTGAAACTTTCTTTATCTTTTTATTTTTATAATTCTTTCGTTACAGTTAATATCTCTTAACCTTCAGTTATGAATATTAATATTTTACTGTCACTGTGCAGTTGAAATTACATTTTAAGTTGTAATATGCTTTACTTGATCTAACCCTATTAAACGTTACTATGTTGTGTTTGTACTAGGGGTGTCCCGATTCTCCAAATCCTCGATTCGATTACATTTTCGATTCTAAGGTCACGATTCGATTCGATTTTTAAATTATTATTATTTTTGATAGACAAAAAAATGATATGCCTTTATTATTATTATTATATTAACATGCACATTGCGTGCTTTTCCTCACATGGGGGTTTGTGGGCTTCACTTTACGCGAGAGAGCTTGTATGTAGAGAGAGGATTCCTTCCTGCACGCACATGGACTTAATGCGCGCGTCTTGGACTCCTTCTAGCATCTGAAATAAAACCGGTGCGTCATGAGCAGCTGCGCTTCTTTCTGTCTCACATGCACGCACTCTTGCATCTGTCCAAAGTCTAAACATAAACTAAAGTAGTAATCCTTATGTATTTGTTCAGTTTTCATGCGTTTCATGCGAGCTGAGGCAAACTATCCCTTTTGTTTAAAATATAACCCGGTGCATTTTGGCGGGTCTCTCGCGCACGTGCAGAGTGAGATCTGGACTTTGTCCGAAGGCAGATCACTAGGTAGTAATCCTGTTTATGATATGCATTACAAGGAGTTGTAGCAATACATCCCTCGTGTTTAAAATACAAATCGCGTTCCGCTGGACCCATGTTTTTAAAGGCACCTCTGAGAGGTTTATTTTCCCCGCTTGATAAGCCGACCAGACGTGACATGGGGGCGTGGCAGCATCGACGATCCCATTTTTTAATCCGAAGTTCGAGGTTGTGACTTAATTTCGATCGATTTCGATTTAAGATCGAAATCGTGACACCCTTAGTTTGTACAGACTGATCTTACATGAATTTGTAACCTTGGTACGAGGTACTGTAATTGTATTCATTCGTACAATGTGATTTAGCCTATATGTTTTGTTGTAGAAAAAAGCAATAATGAAGCCCCGACCCAAAGACCAGTGTGACTGGGGGCAAAATCAGAAACATATGAGATCGTACAAATTCATGCGAATTAGGCCTCGTAAAATAGTTTAAAAGGTGCTATGAGATTGTGTTGGTGTGTGTTAAAGGAAAACACCACAGTTTTTCAATATTTTACTATGATCTTACCTCAACTTAGATGAATGAATACATACCTATCTTTTTCCAATGCGTGCACTTTTAATCTTTGTACAGCGCTTCGTGAATGTGTTAGCATTTAGCCTAGCCCCATTCATTCCTTTGGCTCCAAACAAAAGTTTTATTTTGTGTCACCATACCTACTCGAATAACTACTCATGTAACAGTCTTAAAATAGGAAAAACATGGAAGTGGTTGGTGGCTTCTAAATTCATCCCTGTTTGGATCCTAAGGGATGAATGGGGCTAGGCTAAATGCTAACACATTCACGACACGCTGTACAACGATTAAAGTGCATGCACTGAAAAGATAGGTATGTATTAATTCATCTAAGTTGAGGTAAGAACATGGTAAAATATTGAAAAACAGTGGTGTTTTCCTTTAATGTGTATTTGTCTATGTGTGTGTACACACGATATTTGATACAAGTATAGTCTGTGTGTTTAGAGACATGTTCAGATGGTTATCAGATAATAGCACACCGTAATTAGTACTTAATGATTTCCAGAAGATCTATTTGATAGGCCATTCCTAGATGCCTTGCTGCTTGTATATTGTTCATACTGGCATTTACTTGTACAGCTATTTTTCTGCATTATTGCTTGGCAAGCATCACTATTACAGTACTCATACATAGGGTTATGGATTTTTCAAATAGGAAAATAAAATCCCTTAGACTTGCATTAAACAAGGTCACCAGTTCATTATTAGGGTGAGAATGTTATAGAGCCTGACAGCCACACACAAAATCTTATCATCATGCTGGTTAGTTTTGCACAGGCAAGCAATTTTTTCTTTACATTGAAAAATATGGGTTATTAATCATTATTGTCTTTTGTCTTGTATAAGTTTTTTTAAAAAGTGTTGAAGAATGTCAGATAGATTTAAGAAATGATTTGATCATTTGCAACCAATTTAAAACCCAACACAGACTTTCAGTCAACCCAGGCTGATTTTGTTCAAAGCTCATCGATCTGAAAAGCGCCGTGTCCCTGAATGGCCAGCTAATCTGTACATTGTGATTGGCCTGAATACCTCTGACGTCAGCCGGAAATGTGACGCTCCTTACCATGTTTGAAAGATTCACTCACAATGCAATGTTAACCGGAGTTAACTTACAAGCCGAGTCCGAACGTTAGGAATTATGATAATATCGGTCTTGTGAACATCACCAATCCCAGGAAGTAAACTGTTGCCTACAATCCATGTGTTTGTTGTAGTCGAAGAAAAGAGATTTATGTTGGAGACGATAACTCGTGTCATCGTTTACTTTGGGGTTTGTACCTTTTGCATATTGTTAAAATGTACTAATTAATCGTGAATCGGAAGATAGGTACTCTTCAAGTCATACAATCATTGTACTTTTATTTTTACCTGGAAATATAACGGTTGCTTTTTTGAAATAGAACCTGACATATTAAACCTCGATGACGTATAAGGTCGACCAATGCAACCAGAGGACCCACCCGAAATCCTGGCCAGGACGTGTCCAAGAAAAATGGCACTTATGGTCACCCTAGATATTGCCATTGCAACACTGACGGGCTAAACACACCAAAAGTGAATTCAACACTTTGCGTGAATTGATCACATACAAAGTCAATGCAAAGACACGAATAGATGAAAACTCTTGCGGGCGATGCGAATGACGAGAATCGGGTGGCGCGATTGCAGCAAAAACATTCGCTATTAAGTTAAGTATACATACTTAACTTTGTTTTATTTTAGAATTGAGAACACAGTGAATTCTGGGTAATTTGTCAGAGCAGCCCCATTCTCTCAATGCTCGGTCGCCCCCAGTGACGCCACTGCACCAGTGTGAATATTAATAATGCCTCTCAATAAACTCCCAAATTCAATTGTTGGCCTAGTAATCCTATAATCTACTCCCATAGCTCGTGGATCGTCCATAGAGAGTCATGTTGATCCTTCAAAGGCCAGTAACTTTGTTTTGTTTCACATGCCACGTCTGTTTCACATCATCTGTGGATCAACGAAAATAAGTTATTTTCTGGAAAAATTCCTCATTTCAGTGTGGCACAGAGACGGCACGGCGAAACAGTTTTGAGAGGTATTAACGCCAGTCAGCAATTCACTGAAGTAAACACAGCTAATTAGTATATGAACAATGACAGATAGATGGTGTTTGTGTATGAGAGAGAGAGAGAGAGAGAGAGAGAGACCAGGAAGGATTAGAATTGTTCAAAAGATAAAAACAAGACATGGTTCCCATATCGGTCCCCTCCATGTTAAAAGAATTTAAGGTGGTGTCTGGGACTCGGAAAAGATTATAGCTATGGAATCTGCATTTGTCACACGGCAGCTGCAACCTGGTTATTTCAGAACAGCGAGGGCAGAGTCCACATGCACACACACACACATAGTATGCATGTGTATGAGGAGGGGGGGCTGCTTGAGAAGCAAAGACCAAGCCTGCAGTTGCTCATCGGCTGCTTAGTTCGAGAGTGCAATCTCTGTCTGCCTGTTCTTGAGCTTTCATCTCGCTTTTTCTATTGCCTTCTCTCTCTCTCTCTCTTGCTCTATCTCGCTCTGTCTCTCGCTCCCTACTGTCGTATCCTCACGTTTGGATTCACCAGAGGAATTAAAGAGCCCTCTCTTTCCCTGATCCTCCTCATCTGAGCACCAGCAGAGCATTGAGGAACCAATGGTCATGGTGAAGGAGAAAGGTAGCATGGCTTTTCACAGCTTCTGCATGGGTGGGGACCGGAAGAGGGCTACAGAGAAAGCTTATGCTCGGCCGGTGGGAGATTCTGTACAGGGTTGTTCGACAGAGTGTGAAATAGAAATGTGATACTGCGGTTTTGGGAAACATGGGACTGTGTTTATATCAGTCTGGCCGATTAATTTGGATCATTTGGAGATTATCGGCATTGGCAGAGACTTTAGCTGTGCTTGACTGGTGTTAGTTCTACAACCATGAAAGTGCTGTTTGGAGTTTCACATATATGTTGTTGTTATGTCGTGTGCAGCTTTTTAACCAGTTTCTATTGCATAATTCACATTGGCGTACCTGTTTCCTTGATGTTCGTATGCGATTTATTTAACACGAATCATGAATTGTAGTCTACAGTATGTGTGTGTGTTTGCTTGTCTCTGTCTCTATGTTGGGCTGGCGTTAAAGGTTTCAGATAAGGATTATTTCAACATCCAGCATGTGGGCTGCACATTGGGTTATACAAATATTACGTGGATGATTATCCAGAAGGCCATGTGTGGGTCTATTTATTTGTTTCTCTCCCTGTGCATGAGCTTTTGTTTTGATTTTGGCATGAAAATACAATGAATTCATCACAAGTCTATTCATTTACAAGTGCATCAGAATGCATAGTTAAATTTGGGTTAATATACGTTACATCATTGTTCCTGTGTTAGCAGTGCACAAGTTGTAGGTCTGATTCCCAGGACACATGCATGGTGATGAATGTATAACTTTAAAGGGATAGTATGGTAATAGGGTAAGCACACAGTTGAGAGTATCCATTGACTTCCATAGTAGGAAAAACAAATGAAATGGCAAAAACTAAAGTTTCAGTTTTATCGGTTGAGGGTAGCCGCATTAGATGAGAGCATCTGCTGAATCTTAAACATGAAGTCATCTTCACACAGGCCTCAGGACCACATCACCTGATTCAAAACAGTACTTGTTTACATCGAAAGGCACTTAGGACACAAGGGTTTGTTGTCCTTCATACCAGCAAAGCTTTGAGTAGAAATGTTGTGTAACACTACATTTAGAAGGCTATTGAATTATTTACAGAATGCATGTCCCCACAATGTTTGGAAATCCTCTCAGTAACGGTGAATGTTACGACTTGGAAAGTCAGCCGAAGGATGTTGTGAAGCAGTGATGTTCATGTGTTTTGAAAAGTAGATCACGTTTTCGTAAAGCTAATAGTGGTCTGCGCAGAATGTGGGAGGGGGAGACTGAGAGAGCGATGAGAGTGAACTCAATAATGCATTTAGACTATTGCTGTCGCCATGGCAACCGGGCGATGACTGGTCTGTTGCTGAGGCCGTACCCCATGTGAGTCATATCCCAGAAAAAACATTGTGCAATCTCACCTTACACACCTGTATTCACACACGCACACACATGTATGTTAATGTCTTCATATTGTGCACATGTATGCATAGGCTTTTAATCATTAATTCATCTGTCAGAAGCATCATGGTAACACTTTACAATAAAATTACATAGACATAAAGTTTACACTGAACTACTGTACCAATACACAATGCTTTTAAAGTATTTATTAATATTGCTTAATGTTATTTTTACATGTACATATTTAGCATTACAAGTTGTATTTGTGAAGTTAGTGTTACTGTACTGTAGTTCACGGGCGTTAACGCATACTTATCAAATTAATTGCTTAAATGCATTGTTAAGTCTCTTTGGGTGATACCCAAGAAATCCAGATTTAGAAGGTGTCCAGCATCAAATTTTTTAAAAAGCCCTTGAAGCCAAATTTACTTACTATCTATAACCATTATTTTTTGAGGATTTAAAAAATATTTCCTAGTATTATTTTTTAGATTATCATTATAAAAAATTATGATTAGTGCAACAGGATATTACATTATGCATTTACAAACTCATGCTTTGGCAATGAGAACGAAAAAGTTGTCTAGGTCAGTGGTTCCCAAACTTTTTCAGCGTGTGGCCCCCCTTGTGTACGTTGCATTCCTTCGCGGCCCCCCAAAGAAAATTTCTGACAAAAAACAGTTCTAAAACTCATTTTAATAAAACAAAAAAAAAAAAATTAAATTATACAAAAAAGTAGTGCTTTTGGTTAGTAGTCTTTTTTTAGGTTTAATTACACAGAATTCATGATAAATTAATGTATTTCATAAAATGTCATAAAACTGGGGCCCCCCTGGCACCATCTCGCGGCCCCCCTGGGGGCCCCGGCCCCCAGTTTGAAAACCACTGGTCTAGGTACTATGACAAACAAAATTTCAACTTTTATCTGGAGAGAAAAAATAAGAACTGCTTACCTGGTAGCCATCTTGAGTGTCACAGTCAATTATGTCCCTTCCAAAAAATTTTTTTTTAAATGTTAGGTCGTTGAGGGCTTAAACAATGATTGAAAATTGTTGCGGAGGATGAGAAAATTGGTCTGGGACACATTTATACTCCTTATTATTGTCTCTACATTTACTAATGATCCCCAAATACCGCATGTTTCTTTAATGTAAATGTTTATAGTATAACATGCACTGATGCTTTATATTTTTTTAATTTTTTTATTATAAATATTTAAATGTCAAAGAACCCAAATCCAGTCATGGACACGTTGTAACTGTATGCTTATTATTTTGATACTCTTACTGCATTTACTTTTTTTATCAAAATGTTTCATGACACCTCATAAATCGAATTTCGCAAGAATCACCCCTTTGAATAAGAGCGTCTTCCAAATTTCTAAGTGTTAACATAATGAATTATGAACTAACTTTTTTATGCATATAAATCAGTATACCGTCCCTATTGTTAGTGGCTCCTTTCAATTGTATTCTTTAAATATTTTCATTACAAATCATTCGCCAAATTGTATCTCAACCCCCCTTTGTGCTATAAGATTTGCAATGTCCTCCATGCATGCAGCAAGTATCTGAGCCTATGACATCACATATACACACACACATATGCGTATCTCCACTACACTCAGCACTTGCTACAACAGTATCTTGTCTATCAGTAGTAAAATGGGAATGCACAGTTGGACTCTACAAGGCTCATAACTCTGATAGCATTTTCCATGAATGGTCACATAGTGGTTTAGATGATTGTAATGTGATCACTGGTTTGTTAATAGTGCTATACTAGTATTAAAAACCTAGACATCAGATGCAAACATAATACATTTTATCAGGGTCTTATGTTTTAGGTTCAGTAATTTTCCTTTGGTGGCAATGAAAAGGTTATTAGTCAGTAACTGATGCCTTATTTTCAGAATGTTATTTTATTGGTATTTAACAAATTTGTTTTTTGCTGCAAAACCCTTTAAGTGCATGCAAGCTTTTTTGGCAAAAACCTCCACTTCTAAAAAAATTCCACTTCTTTGGACAGTACATAATAAACAATTGAAAGAAAGACACTAAAGATGGAACTAAAAACATTGCAAATGATTAAAGTAGGAATAAAAAGAGTAAAAATGAAGAAACTGAACCACACATGAGGGGGATATATACTATTTTTGTGTATATCTATATACTTTACATTCATGGATCTGTTTTAGTATGCAGTATATTATGTTAAATATAGTAAGCCAAAAACAGACCAAAGGCAGACCAATTTTAATATAATGGATCAAATGCATGTGCTAGATCTAAATGTAGCCTCACATGTGCACTAAATATCAGCTGTTTCACTAATGTGCCTTTGTCCTGACATTTAATTTTGTTGACTTGCTTCTTAGGGGATTAGCTGACCTGAAATGTCTCAATACTTTTAATGGCATTTTAATGTGAGGGAAAGTTCAGAATGATTGAGCTCATAAAATCATCTGTCAGACAGGAGATAACAGATCTGATACAGATATATGTGTGTGTGACCACATGGCCACTTCATTATTATTAGCTGTGGGTATATCAGTCAGTTATCTTCAGCACCTCATAGGCAGTACAGATATGCTTATCACATTTTTACTACGGTAAAAGTGTCCTTTGGCCACCTGGTGAGTTTGGTTTATATATTGCTGGACAAACAGAGAATTTACATTAACCATTACCTGTAAATAAATGTAAATTTGGAAGAGCTATACTGTATATTTAATATGTGTGATTCTTGGAATCAAACCCATAACTTACATGTTGCTAATGCACTGCTGAACACTACAGTAAGCTAGACAGGATACTTACGTAGCTACCAAAGCTATTAAAATCTCTGTATCTGCCCAGCCTCTTCTTTTTTCCTTTATTTTTTTAACACAATCGATTCTCAATCAGTGACAAAGCAAATCTTGATGAGGTGTCTGTAGGCCCCACCCACACTTAGTGACATCATTCATGTGTATTTTCATCTAGGTGTGATTAGGTCTAATGCACCTATAACCATATTTGAACCATGTCTTTTTTGTTTTTGCATTGTTTATATATTCTTACCTTTTTATATATCAGCCATTAATAATGCATGAATTAACCGGATTTAGTGAGTAAAAGGAAATTGTAGATTTACTAAAACATTGACTGTAAATGAAAGATATTTCACAGTGATTCTATATTGGAGTTTCTTGACCACGTTTTTATACAGTTTATACAAGAAAATGTCAAAAAATGGTCCCTAGCTGTCACTTGGGCGGTACCCTTTCAAAAGTGCAACTTTGCACCTAAAGAGTTTATATTAAAGGCAGCGTCCATGATCTCTGAAAGCCAATGTTGATATTTGAAATCACCTAAACAAACACGCCCCTACCCCAATTGAATCTGGACCTTCTGTTGATAGACGCGCCCCACACATACGCAACCCAGGCAACAATGTCGGTTAGTAGACACGCCCCTTACTGATGATTGCCTACAAGTGTGTTTTGGTAGTCAGTCTGACTCCCTTTTCCAAAGCATTTTTCAGATATCGTGCACTCCGCCTTTAATACCTCATACAGTACTGGTACCAAAGAGTACATATTAGTACCTTAAAGGTGCATATTGATACCAAATGTATACATATCTGTGCCTAAATGGTACATATGAAGACCGTTTTAAAGGGTATTGCACCAGTGACAAATTGGGAACATTGTTTGACCATTATTTTTATTTTTTTGACAGTGTATGTGACAATTTGGATCACTGCCAGATAGTCGATCACAAACATGCAATGCAAAATCGTTGTAGGTAACAGTGTTGCCAGATTGGAAATGTCCAAGGATCATACCAGTAGCTTAAAACTATGGTATTTGGAAAAAAATATACCCAAGTCAAATGTGTATAATGCAGCTATTTACCTAGACAAACAACTTTTGATAGCCTGCAGACTTGTCCAGTACACTGAAAAAAATTATTCATTCAATTTACTCAATTTTGTTAAGGTAAGTGTTTGCAATCAATTTATTTAAGCTACATTTAAACAAAAGTTTTTTTTATTTTATTTTATTTTACTTTACTAATCTTTTTTGCTTAAATTTAGCTTAAATAAATTGATTGCAACCACTTACCTTAAAAAATTGAATAAATTGAAAAAAATTGAGTAAATTGAATGAATCATTTTTTCCAGTGTAAATAAATAACTGGGTGTACCTTAGTAGGAGGGTCGAAACTACTGACCTAAGCGGCGTAGCGGAAACGATATGTCTGGAGAGAGAGATTCATTCTCAACGATGATTGGCTGAAAGACGTAATGTGAGAGGAAATAGAGTTGTAGCTAGAAGGGATACAGCAACCGACGAAATCTCACATGATGAGCATTGTTTTTATCGTAATCCCACCACCAAACCAAACCCTAAACCCAAAATTTCACTGGATTTAGGCATAGCTGTATGCCATCTCGCCAAAACTAAGATATGGAAGACATGCGCTGCGTAACACACATCTGAGTTCTCCTCACAATTTTAATGGTGGATGTAGTAGAATCCACAGCTAGATCAAAGAGTATAGACGCCGTATGATTTCAACGACCATTTGAAGTGTCAAAAAATTATCGAAATTATGAAATTTTTTTCATTATTGATTGTACAGACGTCAAAATGACGGTACAAATACGATAATTATCTTACATATGGCAACACTGGTAAGCAATGAAATTAGCTTTCATTAGCAGTCTCGCAAAGCATGTGTCTAAATAAATGCCTTATTGGTGTCCGTTGACGTGCATTTTGCAGAAGCCGCCGGGTCATTGTTTCTCTGAGGTCAAGTGTTGGGAGGTGCACTTATGCTGAGATTAGTACAGGGGTTGTTCTGAGGTTAAACTCGTATCCAAAGCAGCAGAAGTCAAACAGTATCCCTTAGATACTATTTACCTTATGAAGGGATGTATCATAGATGTTTGTAAAAGGTCAGATTTGTTTTAAAATGGCAGGAGGTAGCGGTTTATAGGAAAACATTGAGTCATGATGTTCACACATGTACACGCTTACTGTACTTTGAGTCAGAATGCCAGTTTAACACAAGACACATTTTTGCCTCAGGATTAGGGAAATCTCCCAATATTATTTCAATCTTAAAGCCTGATTTAAACCAACATAGGCAGTGTAAATCTGTGTTTATGTAGGAATGTATATAAAACCACCATGGGTCAGTGATTATTAGTAGAGTCACACCCCTTAGCTTAGACCAGCATGAATTGTCTATGATGATTTTTCAGTAGCACTTTACAATAAGGTTGTATTTGTTAAAGGGGACAGAGAATGAAAAACCATTTTTACCTTGTCTTTGTCGAATAATAGTAGTCTACCCGCATTCACAAACATACAAAAAGTGCTAGACATGCTAAACATCTCAGTCTCATAGCAATTCCTCCTTTAGAAATGTCAGCCAGAAAACAGCCCAATCTGCAAAACTGATGCTTATGACATCACAGGCATCTCACTGCCCCTCCACTTTAAAATAATTGGCTACATTTTTTGAATGGCAGCAAAGTCAGCCAATCAGTAATGAGATTGCAAGTTAAGCCAGCAGGGGGAACCAAATAAGTGCAAAACCACTTGTTTAAAATCTGAGAGAGGTTTTTAGGAAGCTTCTAAGGCATTACAGACTCAAACAAAAAAATTTTCTGTCTACATGTCACATCACAGAACAAGGATAAATACCCCGTTCAATCATTCTATGTCACCTTTAACAAAGTAAATGCTTTAGCTAACATAAACTAAAAACATGCAATATTCCTGTAATTCATCAGAGGGATGCATCGATTTATCGGCATTGGCTTTTCCCCCGACTATTGGACATTGGACGATTGTTTGAAAACAGGCAATGATCAGGGCAAAATTATATTTTGGAAATCAAAAAGGGCGAACATTTTGTTAATTTTTGAAGTTGGGCACTAGTGCTGCTGTGGTCATTAAAAATTATATTTAGTGTGACAATGATTATGAGTTTTGTGATTTTATAATGCACAAATGCACAAGCCTAGTTTGAATAAAAATTATGCTAAAACTAGGGCTGTCAAAAGATTAAGTGCGATTAATCGCATACAAAATAAAAGTTTTTTGCATAATTAATGTGTGTGCACTAATTATTTTATATATATAAATACAAACAAATTAATATTTGTATTAAAGAAACATTTACATTTATATTTATATACATTTTATATTATAAATATAAAAAATATATACCTAAATAAAAAATTTCTTAAATTCATACATGTATGTGTTTATTTATATATACATAATATATACACACAGAATTCACACATATATTATAATGTTTATTTTGTATGTGATTAATCATGATTAATCACATACAAAATAAACATTTGTGATTGCATAATATATGTGTGAATAATTAATCTTTTGACAGCTCTAGCTAATACATAAACAGTGACTTTATGTAAATATTGTGTGGCACTATGCTGCATTTATTACAGTTAAACTGTATTGTGGTTAGTTTGTAAATAAGATGTGGGTGCATTTGAAATTCATTGTTTAGCTGTGTTGTTTTTTACCACCTGCCCACATTCCCTCACACCGGCATCACCGATCACCGCGGTGGCATGCTCCTCATCCACGCTGTTTGGCAGAAAACAAAGATTGCATAGCTCATAAATGGACCAGTGTCCAAATGTGTCCCTTTTGTGTCTAATATGATACTGTAAAATCTCTTGTACGAGTGGCAGCACATCATGAGAATCTCAGCTTCAGTGTGTGATTGAAACAGGAAATGTTAATTCTTCCCTGTGTTGTCTATCACTTTGCAGCCTCACTCCAGGGTTTCACCGCATGAGCTCCTGGTGACACACTGTTGCCGCCCTGCTGAAGCCGGTTGCCATAGCAACAGCTGTTTCAGGCAAAGTGTGCTTGTTTGAGATGAAATCCCCTGCTTTAGTTTCAAGAGCCAAGGAACATTCCTGAATGACCAACTCTGCCAAAATCTTATCATAGCTACTTAGTGGCTCGCTCGCACCCCTCCTTCATCCAAATTCCTAAAAACTCCTGCCGTCCATTGAGTGTCACACATGAAACATGTAGAGTAAAACTTTAAGGCATTGTGATTATTTGGACAGGAATTAAAGCTTATTGAACATCAGGGCAGTTTTGCTAGTGACAATATGTTTGGTGGCAATATTATATAAGAAAACGTGGCCTAATAAGGACTCAAGAGTGATGCTGGGAGAAAGATTCTTCCCTGTTAATTTTACACAAGCATTTCAAGTGACCAGCGATTAGATTAAAGAGGCATGTATTAACCATCCAATAGAGACACACAGATAAAGAGCAGAAAAGTGGCTCCTGTTTTTATGAGGGCAAGAAGGGGCGATAGTGAATATAGAAAGAGTAAGAAGTGGGTGGGAAGACCATGAGTAAGAGAAGAGATTTGCAGTCGAAAGGTTCAGGGTTGCGTTTGAATTAACTTCAGCCACCTAAACTACCGCCCCGGTTTAGATCAGCAGCTTTGTGCTGACACAATCTTGCTGTGATGACCTTGAACAAATGGGTAAAACAGCATGTGTATACAATGAGAAACTGATTGTTGTTGGAAATGTCTGCTTCCTTGAGGGCATGAGATTGTCAGGATTTAAAGGGATAGTTCGGCCAAAAATGATATTAAACCCATGATTTACTCACCCCCAAGCTGTCCGAGTTGCATATGTCCATCGTTTTTTAGACAAACACATTTTTGGATATTTTAGAAAATATTTTAGATCTTTCAGTTGATTAAATGTAATGTTACGGGGTCCACCCATAGTCCACGACCTTCAAGTCCAAAAAAAGTGCATCAATCCTTAACAAATTAAATCCAAACGGCTCCAGGATGATAAACAAAGGTCTTCTGAGGGTAATCCGCGCGGCGTTGTTGTAGAAATATCCATATTTAAAACTTTATTAACGAAAATACCTTCCAGTAGCGCCGCCATCTTAGTCAGTCCGCATTCAGTATGAGAGCTTACGCAGCTTACGGAGGCTACTCTGCTGCTGCTCTGTGCCCCCGCCATCCGAATTTGTCATACGTCACTAAGAAAAGTGCGTACAGTACGCTAATACTCTCTCCTGAATACAGAGGAAAGGAACACAAATTTCATAAGCAACACAATGTTCCATCAAAGTAGAATATCTGAATCCATCTCAATACAAACATATCACGTACCTACCTTACCAAAATAAACAGTGCAACGACCCTTTCAGACCCTTTGCCTCCTGTAGCTGTTTGCATCTCGTGGTAAAGCAGTAAAGTTACCAATGTTCATTTGGGTTTTTGCTCTTGCTGATCCAGGCAGGTTTTGCTGTTGTTGTAATAAAAGATGTCTTTCGTTTTGTTGCTTCTGTGTAGGTTGTCAATTCAGCAGAAAAGTTTGCCATTCTTGCTGTTTACAGACAGGAGATGAGCGCACGTGAACGGGCCGATGACGTATGGTGTCTGCGTGGACTCGCTGTGCGGTGGGCATTCAAATTACGCTTACGTATGAGGGACAAAAAAGGAAACGTCCGTTCGGACTGAGATCTATGATTGGTTGAACATTTTTTGGTCCTACGCCTTTCACAGATGACATAAATTTCTGCAAATGCATTTAAACAACTTAACACAGTGATTGCTATCAGGATGTGAGGGGACTTTTAACCAGCATAACTAAAAATGTTTCAGGATCAAATCTGGTACCCTACCTTTAAAGGCGGGGTGTGTGATTTTTGAAAAACACTTTGGAAAAGAGAGTCGGGCCGCCTACCAAAACACACTTGTAGCCATTCAGCAGTAAGGGGTGTGTCTACTAACCGTCATCGTTGCCTGGGTTGCGTATGTGTGGGGCGGGTCTATCAAAAGAAGGTCCAGATTCTATAGGGGTAGGGGCGTGTTTGTTTAGGTGATTTCATATGTCAACATTAGCTTTCAGAGATCATGCACCCTGCCTAAGTACAATGTTGTTAGTACAATGCTAAAAACAAAGTTGTGACTGCTGTGTTAGTGCTACATGCTAGTTAATGCTATATGCTAGCATGTAGGCTGAAGTTGTACTATTGACATTACAGTTACTTTTTGCAGGTCCATACTTAAACACACACACAAACTTACACTCAGAAATGTTCATTAACAATCTCCAAACAGTTATTTGTTGCTCAAAATCTGTATTTTCATCTTATACAGGGTCAAACATATAAGGTCTTTTTACTAATGTGAGCTACCGACATGAGCCTCAGAGCAGAGCAATCAGAGCAGAGCTCAATATTATTATTCATGACCCTTCCAAAAATAGACAATTAATTCAAAGGACAAATCCTAGGGTTGTAAATGGACATGTAAAAACGTTTCTGGATAATTTTTTTACTTAATAAAGTTTAATACCTTCTATGTAGATATCAAAAAACAATTTTGTGATGTGTAAATATGTGATTTTTTTTTTACATTGACAGAAACAAAAGGTCTGTTAAAGGGGAAGTAACTAACCCTTTAAAAAGGTCCTAATACATTTGTTCATTCGGTATCAATATGTACTTCTGAAGTAAGTTACTAATATGGCCTCTTGGGTGGCATGGTGGCTCAATGGGTAGCACTGTTGTCCCACAGCAAGAAGGTCTGTGGTTCGAGTCTTGGCTGGTTCAGGTGGTCTTTCTGTGGGGATTTTACATGTTCTCCCTGTGTCAATGTGAGTTTACTTCTTGTACTCCGGTTTCCTCCCACAGTCCAAAAACATGCAGATTAGGAGAGTAGGAGATGACTGCCCCTTACCCCAACATGTGTATAGATCAAATTGTGTGGATTTTCACTTAAAGGTACACAATAGGTCCTTATGGTACAAATTTGTACCTAAAACAAAGTGTAATGGGAGAGGTACAAAACAGTACCACCCCAGAAATGGTTAATATCTGTGGCATTCTTCATATTATATATAATAACCTCTTCAGCTGGGTCTCGGTACGGGTGATTGGTCAGCGAGTTCGATTCCTGTATTCACACCTGCCCAAAAGGTCCGCAACAAGGGGGGGACGAGCTTGAGTTCGATTCAATCGAACCAAACGAGTGTGAATACGCCCTTACAGTACATTACAAAGAAATACATTTGATCAGTATACTGTATGTGTGTTCCCTGTGATTGAAACCAACATGAACACCTGTCCATGTGTACGTGATCACTACAGTGTGACTGCAAGCTAAAACACCTCCAAACACCTACTAACACTTCTCTAGCACCCACACTGTGTGATGATAATACCTAAACTGCTGGTGTTGGCCTGCTGAGCACTTTCTGATCGCTCGAGAGCGTTACGTAATTCAGGTTGGTTGAGGCGATTGCCTCTGTTAGTACAAACATAACATATTTCAGGTCAAACTTAAGCTGCTTTAGAAAATTAGACACTAATAATTGTTTAAACCTCCCCTACAATTAAATGTAATTTGTAAAGTTATTTTGTCATTAATTCAACTAATGATTTAATTTTAATTAAGTCATATATTATTATAAAAAATATATATATTTCATTTTAAGTCCATGTAATTGCACAAAGCCTCTTGCACCAATTTTTCATCGCAAAGCTGTCTTACTTTTATTGTCACGAGGATATTGTCAGGCACAGTATATACAAATAAATTAATTTATTTTAGCCCTTACAGGAACCTACGGATTTTACATGGGCAAAAACGTGTAATTACATGAAATTTGCACAATAATGGGATCTCACATGAAACTATGTTTTCCGCTTGTGATCACATTAAGTGACATAATGTGAATTTTAGGGGAGGTTTTAATTTCTGTACAAGATTTAAGTATGGGGTTGTATTGTCTTTTAATTAACTAAACACCCTTCAGCTACTATGTGCACTTGTAATATTGTACTGTATTTAATCATATTGTGTTTCATACAGCAGCATTCACTACATAAACACCTTGTATGTCCACATCCAATATAGAGGTTTTTGTTTATCCCACATCTCTGTGTTTTTTTTACAGTGGCCCATTCACAGGACCCTCACCACCCACCCGGAAAACTGGTCATCCAGTGCTATAAGTGTGGGGAGCCATGCAAAGGGGAGGTTCTCCGCGTGCAATCCAAGCACTTCCATATAAAATGTTTCACATGCAAAGGTAAGATCTGTTTCGAACTTAAACATTATTCATCTCTGTGCATCTGCTGTTAACAAACTAAGTAAAAAAGTAAAGCTTTCACTGGCTTTCTCCGATTATGAATGAAGCTAACGTGTGTAGTACTACTAAATTCCCAAGCAAAGTCTGAGCCTTGAGGAATGCAATTTAATAATATTAAGTGATAATTCCAGCTAAATTGTGACCATGGGATGGTGGAACAAAGACATCTTTGATAAAGCAGGAATTCAGTACTTTATTACCTGGTGAAGGAGGTCCTTGGTCTCTCCAAAGCTGTGTTACGACCCCTCTAAGTTACCAGGGTAATTGAATGTCCACTTTTTTCAGTTGTGTAGCTGATAGGAATTACAG
This sequence comes from Paramisgurnus dabryanus, assembly GCF_030506205.2. Classification (NCBI taxonomy): domain Eukaryota; kingdom Metazoa; phylum Chordata; class Actinopteri; order Cypriniformes; family Cobitidae; genus Paramisgurnus; species Paramisgurnus dabryanus. Next base: position 50,013,402 of record NC_133337.1, on the reverse strand, counting down.
AAAGGTGACCTTCACTGAGTTTGTACGTGAAGTCTGATGTGGTTATTGTGCACGAGTTTCTGACCATCCTCTTTATTTAGTGAGTTTGATGTTGTGTCTCCAAGTTTATTTTCACTCTTTTTGCTCTGTATGGTTTGACCAGCTGAGCCCTCTCTGGTCCTATAAAATATGAGTTTTATGTGGTGGCGCGTTGCCAGACAACTAATTTCCTTCTGGAAGCCAACAAGAGCTTTCAATCACTCTTAGTACCTGAGAAAAAGCTCTGAAATGTTTCTAATAGAAAGACGGTCAATTGCATTGCATTCCTGATAAATGTGCATCACTTCTGAATGTGAAACATCTATTTGAATGTCATTGCCATGGTAACCATAATACCAGGCGACTGCGGCTGGCTGTAATAACTGTGTATGAGGAGTCTAGACAATAAATGTCAGAGTGTCTATAAGCTTCTGTCCTCAACAATCCTTTAAAAAGCCATGTAAAGCAGAGGTCTCCCTGGTTTACCTTTTAAATTCTACCTGGGCAATTCAGTCCACCTGTAGCCGCTTTAGTTTAGTCACTAATCCCTGATGTTAAATTAGGGTCTCGGAACCGGGAGTGCTCTGTCATTACCCTGATGCTTATATCCCATCACACAATTGCTTTGATCTTAATACACTGTTGCCAAGCAGTTAATTTTTCAAAAGATATAATGTGGTCTGAAAGTTTGCTAAGAGCCATTTATGTCTACAACTAATCTGCATTTGGCTCCTCCCACTGTGGGTTATATTTATATATATTTATGCATTTGGCAGATGTTTTATCCAAACGACTTGCAGTGCATTACAAGCTATACATTTTTATCTGTACTTGAGTTCCATGGGTTTGAACCGATGACCTTTTGCGATGCAAACACAATGCTCTACCACTGAGTTATACAGGAACACTACAGGAACAGGGTTGACTACAAATGATCTGCATTTGGCTTCTCCCTCTAAGGGTGAAAACCAAAAACCTATATTTTGCCCCTCCCACTGAAAGTTGACTACAACCAATCTGCACTTGGCTCCTCACAAAACCAAAAATCTATTTTTGCCCCTCCCACTTTCTTATGACTACAACAAACCTATATTTGGCTCCTCCCACTGAGGGTTGACTGCAACCAATCTGCACTTGGCTCCTCCCACTGTGGGTTGAAAACCAATAACCTGTATTTTGCCCCTCCCACTTTCTGATGACTACAACAAACCTGTATTTGGCTCCTCCCAACGAGGGTTGACTGCAACCAAACTGCACTTGGCTCCTTCCACTGTGGGTTGAAAACCAAAAACCTATATTTTGCCCATCCCACTTTCTGATGTCTACAACAAATTGGCTCCTCCCACTGTAGTTTGATCACAAACAATCTGCACTTGGCTCCTCCCACTGTGGGTTGAAAACCAAAAACCTATATTTTGCCCCTCACATTTTCTAATGACTACAACAAACCTATATTTGGCTCCTCCCACTGAGGGTTGACTGCAACCAATCTGACCTTGGCTCCTCCCACTGTGGGTTGAAAACCAATAACCTATATTTTGCCCCTCCCACTTTCTGATGACTACAACAAACCTATATTTGGCTCCTCCCAATGAGGGTTGACTGCAACCAAACTGCACTTGGCTCCTTTCACTGTGGGTTGAAAACCAAAAACCTATATTTTGCCCATCCCACTTTCTGATGTCTACAACAAATTGGCTCCTCCCACTGTAGTTTGATCACAAACAATCTGTATTTGGCTCCTCCCACTGTGGGTTGAAAACCAAAAACCTATATTTTGCCCCTCCCACTTTCTGATGACTACAAAAAACTATATTTTGCCCCTCCCACTTTCTGATGACTACAACAAATCTATAGTTGGCTCCTCCTACTTAAAGTTGACTGTGGGTTGAAAACCAAAAACCTTTATTTTGCCCCTCCCAGTCTCTGATGACTACAACAAATTGGCTCCTCCCACTATGGTTTGAATACAAACAATCTGTATTTGGCTCCTCCCACTGTGAGTTGACAACCAAAATCTATATTTTGCCCCTCCCACTTTCTGATCCTTTCTTGCTCCTCCCACTCAGGATTGATTGCAACCAATCTGTATTTGGCTCCTCCCACTGTTGGTTGAAAACCAAAAAAACTATATTTGGCCCCTCCCACTATTTGTTGACCACTACAAACCTATATTTGGCCCCTCCCACTGTGGGTTGACTAAAACCAATCTGCATTTGGCTCCTCTCACTGTGCAATATCTGGCCCCTCCCACTCTCTGATGACTAAAACAAACCTATAATAGGCCCCTCCCACTCTTGTATTACTTCAATTTATTTGCTTTTGGCACCTCGCATTTTGGGGCACTTAATCCAGATTAGTTTTTTCAAGATAAGAGTGCAAGAAATGAATCCAACTGTGTTCATAACAATAATTAACACCACCAGATGTCTTTTTTGCATTTCATTGGCAAAACCAGTATATTATTGGAATGCCATTAAAATATTGTGCTCCTGTAGCTTACTTGTTCGAGTATTATGTGAAACACCAAGGTCATGGGCTTTATACCAGGGATATATACGTATAAAAGAAATGTATAGATTGAATGCACTGAGAGTCAAGTTGGATAAAAGCATCTCCCACTTAAATGTAAATGTATTGGTAAATGTAATGGTATTTGACTGTGCTAGACCAGCATAGTCCTGGACTTTGTCTGAACAGACAAATTAGGAATATTGAATTGCATTAATCTGATACTTTTTTTTAGAAATAGATTAGTCTTTTTTAAGATTAGTCTTTACAAATGTTGTTCTTCAAGTGGGTCTGTGACCTGTGATCCACCTACAATACATACAGTACATATATCTTATAGCTCCCTATAGGCCTAATCTATTAGTTCAATTCCTTGAAAGCGGGATTTAAATTGTTGCATAATGTTACTTTCTCTGTGGATACCTGGCCAAGGGCTTTGGCTGTGGTCACCTGCCAATACCTGAACCTTGGCAGGAGGATATACAGTGCTCTACAACTCACTTGTAAGCTAATGAGCCTTGCTCTGCTCTATTAGTTTCATTTGTACACTTTAAGCAGGCTCACTTAAACCACTATAGTGAGCATGTGCAGTGAATATCTACAGCTTCATGCACCCCCTCGTTAACGATCGCTTAATATTCCTGTCCACACATTCTCTCTCTCTCTCTTTGTATGTGAATGCTGTGTCAGTCGTAGCGGCTGTCTGTGCTATTTCTGGTGTAGTCTCTAGGATCCGTTAAAGCGCCGCAGTGCTGAAAATAGCTGTTCTGATCCCCATTGGGATGATAAGACGACAGAGGAGGGGTACGCACACCTCTGCAGAGATCGTCTGTATGTCTGTGAACACGCTTGTGTTTAACCGCTAATGAAAGTCACTCAGCAGCTGTGGGTCGACATTAATGAGGACTGGCAGAGGACCCCAGGGGTTCAGGGGTCGCACGCCTAAAGATGTCATTTCATGATGTCATTCTCACAGCCTTTTAAAGTGATGTCAGAGACTCACCCCCACGCAACAGATTCATTTCACAGGGCTTTGAGTATTTCATTGATATGCGAAGACATGCTTTCATCAGTTTTTATTGCTCTCAGTTTATTACGGTTTCTCTGTGATAGCCAAATAAATGACATACACATAAATATGATTTGAAGTGAATAAGATACAATTTGATTGCAAGTCTGCGGGTGCAGTTATAGGAATATTTAAAGTAAAATGCAACTTAAATGTGTATGTACAGTAGTGTTATATCTATACTATATCAGCAGGAATAGCAAGTTTACTTTCTACCCATCATGATGAGATCATATTTGGTGTAAACATTATGGAGATTTTGATGCATGTGTGTGGTTTATGTGTGTGGTATTCTTTGTTTAGAAGTTGAGGCTGTTGTTACTAAAATAGCAGAGAGGATTTTTTTTGTCACCTGTTCTCGTTGTCAAACAGTTGTAAGACAACCTCCTAGCTAATACAACCATACACGCACATATCTGTGGTCATGTTTTTTACACAATCTTTCAGTATAAGTCTCAAAGCAACTCATAAAACACTGGATACTCATAAAAGCTAATATAACTCATAACAAACTAAACCGATTACCTCCCTTAACATAAGTAAACTTGTTGCTTTTGTTGTGATGGGTGAATGAAGCATTACAACATAGGGACCGAAAGCTGTAATACTGTGGCTTCAGGGGTCACCAAGAGGAATGTTCATGCTAAATATTTGCCTTTAAGTTTTCAGCTGTGTTGACGAAAAAAGGAATTATTGATTTGTGTTTTTTTATATGCATGATAGATATGGATTGTGAAGTAATTAATATTAAGGTATTTTGTTTTAAGTTTAAATGGAGAGCAAATGAAGAAATTATTATTAATATAATCATAAACAATTGTATTGTATACAATTTAGCCATTACTTAGCCATAACAAATTAATATTCACAGAAAACACATGTATATAATAAATGTATGTGTCCACATAGATTTCTTTAAATGAACACAGGTCATTGCTTTGCTCCCCTTAAAAATGTGCAGGTATCTAATATCTCTTCAAGTCTGCAGAAAACCATTTGGCATTTTCACTGTGTATGTACAGTAGAGTCATTGTTCCAAAACATTTCACAGACCGAGTAGATATTACACAATGTTTGGCTAAGATCCACCACTTTCATTCAAAAAAATGAAAGAAAGTTTGGCAGTCGGTATAGCAGTTGAGTTGATGTTGTTCAAGTACACACTTTGTGGTTATTTTTATAGTGAACTCAAACAAACAAACAAACAAAGTATTCTTGTAATTTCTTCTGATTCAAGGTGAAGAGCAGTGCTCTCGAATGATCATTCAATAAAAAAAATGTTTGCCAGACAGGATTAGAACTCGGGACTTCTAGCACCAACAAACTGACTATATCATACACTTGCTAAAGAGTATATTTTACAGATATAATGCTAAAGAGTTTTGTTTTCCCTATATAATCTCACTTTTGAGACTAGACACAAAATCCCGGTCCTTGGTGAATCAGATATTTCTTATAAAAACCAATGACCTCCGTATTGTCTTCTGCAGATCTTCTGAATCTTGAACTGCGTGTTAACAAACACTATAAATAATTTGTCACCATCAGGATTTTCGTCAGTCAATACAGACCATCAGGTCCCCTCATGCCTGGGCTCTTGTTTATTAATTTATATGCTCCACTGGCTGAACATACTGTAAAGGGCTGGAAATCGATTGTTTGATTCTGCGGTGTTGGGAATAGAAGTTGATTCCAAAGGTTGGAATCGATTCCATAAAAGGAATGCATGTTTATGCATATGCATATCATTCATTAAGTTGTCTTATCTATAAGTATAGCATTATAGTATTTTCACGAGTTTCATTTATGAATAGATTGGAATTGGAGGAAAAGATGTAAATGACCCTTATACTAAAACGATCCAATCACATGAGGTTAAAACAATATTGATTTGCTAACAATAAAAGTGGGAGGCTTTGGGGCGTACAGTGCTGCGCCCCAAGGCGGATCTAAAACCAGCCAATTAGAGCTCAGCCTCATACACACTTTGGGTGGCGCCCCAGACACACACGCATGATACAAACACAACAAACTCAGTTTTTAATATAACATTTTTTATATTAATCATAACATGACTAACAGTGGAATAGTATAAGTAAATGATTTTATTTTGTATTCATTTGCACTATGTATTTAACTTTTTTGTAACATGTTAAAGGCGGGGTGCATGATTTTTGAAAAATACTTTGGAAAAGGGAGTCGGGCTGAGTACCAAAACCCACTTATAGCCAATCACCAGTAAGGGGGCGGCGTGTCTACTAAACTGTGTCTACTTTCCTCTCTGGCCAACTTTAAGGGGGCAGCGCCCCAGCAATTCAGACTTATCAATGCTTAACATCATTTATCAAAATATCTGTGTTTTAAACAACATAAGGGTTATTATTTTTATTTTTAGATAAACTTTCCCTTCAAAGGTGCAGTGTGTAATTTTTTGAAAGATCTTTTGACAGAAATGCAAAATAATATACAAAACTATATTATCAGGGGTATATAAAGACCTTATTACAGTGAACCGTTATGTTTTTATTACCATAGAATGAGACATTTTTATCTACATACACAAGGGTCCCCTTACATGGAAGTCGCCATTTTGTGCCGCCATGTTTCTACAGAAACCCTTAACGGGCAAACTTTTTCATTAAGTTTTATTAAGCCGACCAAGACATGTTTTTCCAGGGTGGCTACCGTAGCTTCTCTGTGAATTTTTAAAAGTGAGGGGGGAGCAGTGGACTGAGCCGTTGGTTGCAATTCGCAACCTCACCACTAGATTAGGGCTGCACGATGTGAGGAAAGTTGCGATGTGCGGTGACATTGTTTAATGTTGCGATGACGATGTGAGTTGCGATAAATATTTTATATTTTTTCATGTTTTAGGGGCCATTCACATGTCGCGCCTAAAACGCGTGGAAAACGCTGGACACGTAGGTTATTGTCACATGATCTGCACGCTGCGCTTGTGTCATTCTGAAAAGTTAAAATGTTTTTGAAAAGCCTGGAAAAACGAGCGTGTCGCACATACTGCGCGCCTACATTTGAAATAATGAACTTGAGCGCGCAATAGACGCAATATGTGAATCACCGCTTCCACAGTACCTGTGTTTGCGGCGTCATCTCTCCTAAATCCAAAATAATTCCATGATATAGCTGAAGTGCTGTTCCTTTTCACCACAAGGTCTTAGTCTGACAACACATTTTCCTCACTCTTCTCTCCTTTCTCCGCCATCGTTTTTGCTAACAGGCACAGCGTCGTAACTGACACCTCACAAATCAATCTGAGCAAGCTACTTGGGGGTTCCCCTGATTGGCCTAATAGCATGAACGCGCTAACCATCCGTGCGTCCCAAACTCCCTACTCCCATACTATATAGTATGCAAAGAGTATGAGAAGTAGTGCTTTTGCCTACTATATAGTATGGAAGTATGCGGTTTGGGACGCAGGGCATGTCTTCAGGACTAAACGTGATAGGTCAAACGTTTATTACATGCGCTTACCGTTTTCCCTTCATTCATCGCGTCAAGGCTGTCTGTTGCGATGTGTTTATCGCGTGAGTTCATATCGCGATGACGATGAAAATTCGATGTATCATTCAGCCCTACACTAGATGCCGCTAAAATTTACACACTGCACCTTTAATTCCATTCAAATGGATGTAGAGGGAAAGTGTGTACATGTTTGTGTGCAGATGAAGGGATTGACTCATTCAATGAGAGTCTGTATGAATGTTTGTTCAAGGAGGTTAACAGACCGTGTTGAGGAGGACTTTGAATGACAGTCGAGAGCATCATTGAACAAACTCACAGTTCAATTCCGTGCCACTCCATCCCTTGTTATTACCATTTCTCATTTGAGGTTAAGGAGATTGTATTGCTTTCCTGTAGCTTAACTGCAGTACATTTACATGAATGCATTTGCCAGACGATGACTTACAGTGTATTCAAAGTATGCATTTTTATAGACCCCTTCACGGTTCACGTCACAGGCGGTTCCCACTGCGCATGTCGGGGTCAGAAAAGTAATTACAGCAGATTGAGTTGCATGTTATTCGGTATCGTATAAATGCCTACTTACGTCGTGGGCTCTGAAAATCGCGCCAGGTCTTCCGTTAAGTTTTCGCGATTCATGCAGAATCTCAAAAACAAAAAAATACAACATCTGCGGCTGCAAGCTATTAACGTGCAGACTGGAACAATACAAATATCAAAGAGGCTTGTGATTGTAGTGCTCACTTCATTTGAGGTAAGTCATCATTTTTCAGCCCTGTTAGATTAAATTTTAAAGCCTCGCTTGTATGAACAGTTTGACCCCATTCTGCGCGCGCACCCGATAGTCATTCAATGTTTACAAACCTTGAAGGGGTCTATTAGCGTGTGCATTCCCGGGAATCAAACCCATGACCTTTGCACCTGCAACATTTTAGCTACCAGTGACTGCTAGGTAAAAGCATTGGCAACTCAAATTGGTTTGGACAATATTAAATTAAAGGATTCCCAGGATAGATTGAGGTAAAGGGCGGTTGTACAACCTATTCTGCATGATTCAACATTACTGGCTATGACATTTTCCAAACTGTACCCTGTCAGTAAAGGTTACCAAAATGCCACATATGGAGAGGACACAGACAGCGTTTATTACACAACTGTCTCTATCTTCAGCTAATGAGATGACTATACCCACACCACCTGCTTGTCACATTTGTCTGTCTGAATGGAGTAAAATGAGCCTAATCTTCCAGAACACCATTGAAGCGAAAGATATAAAGTAAAAATTGCAGTGACGAGAGCCGTGTAGATAGGAATGTAAATGTAATATCTTGGATTTATGGTGACATGTTAATAGAAAAACATTTTGCCACAGATTGATGATTTCAATGTGATTTAGTTTTGGCGTGTAACGGATGCGATCTTGAGAGCTGCTTGCTATCAATGTGTACAAGTTATGTGCTGTATATGCAAATATGCATACATCATAGTGCTCACGTGGGTTGAATCTGGTTTTGGATTATATTCTGTTCCTCCTCATAACTTTATTAACATGTCCACACTCAAGTTCCACTGTCAATGCAATGACCGTCTCACCCAAAAACTAAGATTTTACACCATAGGAGAGATATGAAAGAGAGAGAAAGGACAGAAAGGATGCAACAAAAAGGGGGCTTGTTCAGAAGGGGCTATCATGTGACACCAAACAAGCTGTTAAATATCAGTGCCGGTCTGCCAAGGAGCATTCAGGCAGATCTGGCATGTGTGGCGGCAGGATTAGAGACAGACACACTTGCCAAGAGGACACAGACAGACCAAAAACACCTTTACACACACACATACAAGTGTCTGAACTTGTGCCAGACCCTTAAAAGCATTTTCTAGCACAGGAAACCTCAAGTTAACCAAACCCTCTCTTTGTAATAAGCCAACATAAGCACAAGTCCACTGATCTCGTGTTTGCTGGCAGCCAAATTGTGTAACACTCTCTGAACTAGTGTAACACAACTAATGAGTTGTGCTACAAGACTCAATGAAAGCCATACTGAGGTGGTCTGTGTGGTTCTTGTCGAGTGCTGTTTATTTTGTTGAAAGTTAACAAATGTGTCACAGATTATTTCCCCAAAATTCACACACCCAGATGAAAATGCAATTGCTTAATTGTGGCTCTTTGTTGGTTTATGAAACCTAATGGGGTGGTTTCCCGGAAAGGGATTAGCTTAAGCCAGGACTAGACCTTAGTTTGATTAGGAAATATAACTAGTTTTAACAAACATGCCTTACTCAAACATTATTTGTGTGCATTTTGAGGCAAAACAAAGGACACTGATGTATTTTAAGATATGTCAGTGCAAGTTGTTTTCCGTTTGGACAGCTCTTACATTTATTTTTGTCCAGGACTATTCTAATCCCTGTCCGGGAAACTGCCCTAATGTGTTTCAATGTTTTAAAGTATCAGTTTTGTATTATATCAGTGTTTTTTGTATATGTACACCATTGACTGTAAAATTGAAAGACGTATTGTCTGTGACATCACCCATATGTTTATGAAGATCGTTTTTGAAGCTTAAAGTAGGCGGTGTCTGCCACTGGCATCTTGCCCTCGCGTCACCGTGCATCACTCGCGGATATCTGAAAATGGATAAAGAGGAGGGACGTGGGTGGAGCTAAAGTGGCTGTTTGCTGAAACCACGCCCCTAGCTCGACTCTTGTCACAGCAGTGGCAGTTCACCCCTCACAAAAGTGGCCACGCCCTTAATTATGCAGGCTTAATATCATTTAAACGGATAAGTTACAAAAAATTCACCCTCCTCACAATTTAAAATTAGCTCAAATTAGCTATACAGACCAAAAACACTTTTTACCAGACTGTAAACATATTATTTTCTACTCTAAAGTTGGCCATTTTAACATGGGGGTCTAAGAGGATTGACTCCCTTTTGGATCCCGTCAATGAATTGCAGTTTAAATCCGTATTGGCTTCATCAGAGAGGTCCGAACAGGTTGCACCTCGATCTACACAAAATTACACACAATGTGATACACAAATTGTGACCTATATTCTCTTTATTTATATTTCGCTGTGTGTTTGTTTTCAGTGTGCGGTTGCGATCTGGCCCAAGGAGGGTTCTTCATGAAAAACGGGGAATACCTGTGCACGCTAGACTACCAGAGACTTCACGGCACACGCTGCAACGGCTGCGGAGACTTTGTGGAGGGAGAGGTGGTCACGGCCCTGGGGAAAACATATCACCCTGCATGCTTCGTGTGTACCATTTGCAGGTAAGAATTACTCATACACTGTACTCTGAGTCCTTTGCAGACAGGATGCCCAAGTTTAACACATCCCTCGCTACGACGATACACGAAAAAACCACATCAGTTTCACATGTGAAAAACACATGTGATTACATGTGAAATGTGTGTTTTTGGAATATTTTTGTGTGAATCCCATGTAAATACACATGTGAAACCTATGTGATCCCTTTTCTGCAAGAGGGAGATGCGGTGCTTTGCGATGCTGTAAAGCGAGACGATATATTGGGGTGTTTCGTATTTTTTGGGCAGTGGCATTCTGTGCTTTTCACACCTAGGCCTTTTGTGGTGTGGTGTCCTATCTGAATTAATCCCTCTCGTAATACCATAATTATGACGCCATGGCAATAGAAACACCCCCAAGTACACCTTAACTCTTTCACCGCCATTGACGAGATATCTCGTCAATTAAGAGAAAACGCTTCCCCGCCAATGACAAGATTCTCCGTCTTTCAGCAATACCGGTATTATACAGAGGAGTCTAAGATGGCGGCGCTACCGGAAGGTATTTACTTTTGTTTATAAAGTTTTAAATATGGATATTTCTACAACAACACCACGCGGATTACTCTCAGAAGACTTTTGTTTATCATCCTGGAGCCGTTTGGATTTAATTTGTGAAGGATGGACGCACTTTTTTTGGACTTGAAGGTCGTGGATTATGGGTGGAACCCGTAACATTACATTTAATCAACTGAAAGATCTAAAACATTTTCTAAAATATCCGAAAATGTGTTTGTCTGAAAAACAATGGACATGTGCAACTCGGACAGCTTGGGGGTGAGTAAATCATGGGTTTAATATCATTTTTGGCCGAACTATCCCTTTAAACTGGTGGTCTTCTTCCTCCACTTAGATAGTTTTTCAGTTTACAAATTCCACTTTCTAAATAGGGATCAGGCATGATGCCAGGTGCAACTGGCTTTTAAAGGGGATGAGAGCTGAGACTCTCATTGGTTTATTGGACATTACGCCCAAAACACACCCATTACTTATTACGAGTGTGCTTGGCCATAAACCCGTCGTTAAATTAGCAAAAGTGAAATCGGACATGCCTGTTTAGACCATGTACCGTGTGCGCTTAAGACAATGCGCTTAGATCAATAAAATAGGACATTAAAAAATAATACTCAGCTACTATTATGCAGAAACCTGTTTGAAAGGTATTTAAAATGAAGGCAAACTTTTTTTTTTGCAAAAAATCGCATAAATGGTTCTTGTAAAAGCTTACCAAGTGTTTTGAAGAATTAAAAGTATAACAAATGACTTTGTTGAAAGTCTATTATTCATGTCCATCTGCGCAAAAATGGGCGCGAATCCATTTGCTATGTAAACAACGTGGGGCTGAACGTGAAAATGATAACTGCGCCGCAGCGCCAGGCTTAAATTACCTCTGGCTTTAGGATGTTGCATTCATTGAGAAGCATAGCAGTCATCATTGGCCGATTTATCGGCCCATCCCTAAGTATTATTGTAATAAATGTTAAGTAAAAGATTATGAGGTATGGCTAAATGTCTTCAATATGTGTTCTGTTGCCAGACGACCGTTTCCTGCTGGTGACCGAGTCACTTTTAATGGAAAAGACTGTCTATGCCAGAGTTGTGTCCAGCCAACATCCCCAACCCCTAAAGACATCAGCACCTCTAGCAGTAAGTACACACACACACACACACTTTTGGTTGGTTATGATTTAGTGTCCTACTTAGATTACATCTTGGCCAAATCGTTGTCTTTTTATAGATGTGTTAGCTTGTGTAGTGTTGTGCATGTGTTGCCAGATGCTATGGCGCACAGATCTCAAGGTCATTGCTGACTGGAAGCTCAGTCTCATCAGTGTCTAGGAAGTCTATGATCTGTTGACAAAGTGTGAGACTAAATCATGTCTTCTTCTTCTGTGTGACTTTTAGAAGGATCTTTTGACAGAAATGCAATATAATATACATAACTATATTACCAGTGGTATATAAAGACCTTACAAAATGAACTGTATTGTTTTTATTAGGGATGTCCCGATCCGATCACGTGATCGGAAATCGGCCCCGATCACGTGGTTTCAGACTCGATCGGAATCGGACGTTACCTCCCGATCAGGACTCGGATACATATGCAGGGTTTAAAATCCATTAAGTTCTCGCGCTGCTCCGCGCCAGTGTACGCGCTGCGCTGGTGCGTGTGAACTGAAGAGAATAGGCTTGTTCGACTTCATCCGGCTGCCGGTTCTTGTGGTGCTGCATGACGTCAAAGTTCCGCGAGAACGATTTAAAAGCAAACTCCTCCGTATGATTTCGGATCACTCTCGCGGTAGTTTGACGTCACCCGGCTGTCGATTGTTGCGGCGCCGCATGAAGTCGAACAAGCCTATTGATGTGCTTTCATTCATAGGCTTCACACTCGTGCGTGCAAGGAACTCACGACAAAACCGCGTTTTTACCGCTCATTTAAACGACGCGTTGATCGTTATTGTCAACATGTGCTAAGACGCAGTTCCGCGTCTCACTCAGAACCTCAAGAACGCGCATTCGCGCAGGATCATTTGACATTACTGTAGAGATGAGAGAGAGAGAGAGAGAGAGAGAGAGAGAGAGAGAGAGAGAGAGAGAGAGAGAAAGAGAGGTAAGAATGGTGCCTATGTCGAAAAAACTTAATAGAAGTCTAGAAACAAAGTATTAAAGTATGTATAGCCATGTCACTCATCTCATTACAAAATGTTAACTAGATAACTGGATACAACTGATTGTATAGTTTAATAAAATAATGTATTTTGATTATACAAATGAATCACGACCTAGCTATAGGTATTTTATAACTAACTGCTGACCAGCTTAGGGAATCTATGGCTAATTTATAAGACATATTGCTGAATCAGTATGTTGTTTTTCTTGTTAATTGAGTCTTTTTGGGTAGTCTATTAGTGCTGCACAATTAATCGCATCGCAATCGCAATCGCAATGTCAGCCTGTGCAATTATATGACAGCAAAATGTTGCAATTATATTAAATAAATCCATTTGTGGACTTGTTAACACCAACTTTCTGATAACAGTTTGATAATTTTCCTTGCTGTTTAAAAAAAAAGAAAGAAAACGAACAAAAAGGTAGTGCATGTGTGACATGCACCTGTGTGGTGTGCGTCGTCACTTGTGTGTGTGCAGCGCGGAAATACCAGAGCGAAGATGGATGCAGAGGAGGTTGACAGTGATCTGGTAGCTAAAAAAAAAACTCTACGTCTGTTGTATGGCAGTATTTTGGATTTAGGATTACTGACACTGAGCAGTTGCTACATCACGTGGCAATACGAAAACATTTCTAGTTTTAAAAATACACATTTTAGCATTATCACTAAACTGTGTGTGGATTTTCCTTAAAACCCATCAAGTTGACTCATGATACCATTTATTATAATCGCAATCGCACATCGCAATATTAGCATGAATAACCGCAATGGGAAAAATTACCCAAATCGTGCAGCCCTATAGTCTATCTTATGCCTAGAATGAGTCAAGGAGGTTAAGTCTTATAACTTCATTCAAAGTTTGATCAATTGTGCATAATGACATGTGCACCAAATGCATATAGGGTGTCAGACTCATAGATTTGCATTATTTAAAGTTCAGGTTTTAAAGTTTGGGTCAACATGTGGCACAGCTTTAAAACTGAAACTTATAAAATCCTATCAGAGATACAAAATGTCATTGAAACACACCCAGTGGCTTTGCTGTCATCAGGATTAAACATGTTACCCCTCGAACCCTCCCTCCTAACAGAGCCTCCCCACAAAACAAACCCCAATTTAACCCCTGAACATATATAGTATATATTCATTATTTTTTAACACATCTGTAGTTATGCGCTGGCACAGAGTTAGACTCTTTTGACTCCACACAGAAACAGCAATGTGTGCGGCATGACATAAGGAACATCCTGGACTGGTTCTGTTTTTTCGCTCTTCTTTATTCTTTTTTTTTATGTATTATAGAAGTATCGGATCGGGACTCGGTATCGGCAGATACTCAAAATCAAATGACTTGGACTCGGACTCGAGGGCAAAAAAACCTGATCGGGACATCCCTAGTTTTTATTACCTTAGAATAAGCCATCTTAATCTACATACACTACAGGTCTTCTTACATGTAAGTTGCTGCCATGCAGTACGCCTAAAAGGACAAACTGCATTGTCCCTACATTGTCTTACACAACAACATACTGTCGTATGGCAGCTCCCGTAGCTTCACTGTGAATTACGAAAGGGAGGATTGAGTATTTGGATGAAATTCACAGTCTCACCGCTAAAAATCTACACAGTGGATTGAATCATCAGATAAATGTGCATTCATCTTTGCCATATTATATTCATTTAGTTGACTAGTGGTATACACAAAAAAATAAACATTATTGGCTTTAGCTAAAACACTTACTTTGTCATATTAAGAACACTGTCATTGCTGCAGTTACTTGGGATGTTGTCGCTGAACTTTTTTTACAGCGATCAGCTGTAAAATGTTTTGGTCATGCTCGATTATCGTTGACTTGGAGTAAAATAATGGGATGTTTTTCATAAGATCCCCTGGGGTCAATGTGTTAGCATGACAGAAGCTTCATGCTGTCGGGAGAACAAGCAACAGCCAGCATTTTAAATTATTAGATGTTAATGGCTGTTTCTTTCCCATCACCAAAAACCATCACAGGTTTAGCAATGCCATCAAATTGTTATTTTGTTTTTGTCTGTTTGTTGATCACAAAGTACAAGATTAGGAAATTCTGTGCATTCAACGTGCCGCCATTGTTGTTTACAATGCATGGAATGGTGGGCTGTGATTGTTGAGGGGATTTATTGCATTCTGCAGAAAATGAGGAGTGGCGTTTATTGTGTTTGGGAATATAGGGAGAAATGAGGACAGAATAACACAATGGATATTGAATTTTGCGTAAAATTAAAAATGTACTTTCAACTACTGGCCTGATACAATACTGATTTTGGCGTTTTTAAAATGGCGTTTACCGCATTTTGGAACCAAACTCTTCAGTACCTTTGAAGTACTAATTATGCACTTTTTGGTACCTTCATGTACCTCTGAGGTACTAATAGGAACTCTTAAGGTACTTTTAGAAAGGGTACTGC
Organism: Paramisgurnus dabryanus; assembly: GCF_030506205.2. Taxonomy (NCBI): domain Eukaryota; kingdom Metazoa; phylum Chordata; class Actinopteri; order Cypriniformes; family Cobitidae; genus Paramisgurnus; species Paramisgurnus dabryanus. The sequence continues at coordinate 49,997,890 of NC_133337.1, read as the reverse complement.
CTCGGTGACAGCTAGGGATCATTTGTGACAAATTTTTTAGCTACCACTATGAACACTCTAGTAACTTAACACTTTAGCAACCCCTTAACAACATCCTGGCAACCCTTACCTACACCTACAGCATTTGGCACAAGACTTTTACTAAGATCAATTCCTGCGCTGTCAACCAATGTGAAACTGATCTCCTTGTAAATCTCTTTCCGTTTTCTCTTTGATTTTCCTCATTTTCTCAGTCTTTTATCTCACTTTGAGGAAGTTCTTCATCCTTCTCTGGTAGATTAGGGTTGCTCTTGGCGTAATTTAAGATGCAGGGCCCCAGGAATCAAACAGACAGGCAGAGAGGAAAAGAAGAGGCTCAGAGCCAACACAAAGCTCCTCTTCCTTCATTGAAATCCTGTGCATGCTGGTTGTGCCTTCTCTCTCTCTCTCTCTCTCTCTCTCTCTCTCTCTCTCTCTCTCTCTCTCTCTCTCTCTCTCTCTCTCTCTCTTCTGACAGTTTGATGTACACTGACAGGTCATGGCTTAATGGTGTTGAATGTGCATTGAGTTGTCGATGAGATTGCGGGGTTAAAGGCTCTAGAAATTAAAACGAAACTGTTGTAATGCAGGGATCTGTTAATGTTACATAACAACATTAGGTAATAAACAATAAAAGAAGCAATTTAGGATCTAACAGCTGCTGTGTTTCAGGAGATAATTAGTTTTTATTGAAAACGCAGTGCACCATGGGATTACGTTGATTCGTAAAACATTCTATAGATATGTACTTTTTCACATGTTCATCATTTTTCTTGCTTGCTTTACCAACAATAAACTTGCTTTTCTTACTCTTCTTCCAATGTAGGTAAAGTATCTTTATGTGGGTATTAATAATGTATACATTTTGACACAGAGGGGTTGGTAAAAAATTATAATCACATTAATGTCATAGATTGTTCTATTCTACCCCATTCTATACCATACATTTATATCATCTTATATATTATTATATAAATATATATTAAAAATGTTAATAAAATTTTTAAAGACTTAGAAATCTAGTGAATTATGTTCTGAAAATATTACTTTTAAATAATTTTTTACACTGTTTTTATACATTTAAAGTCCCAGTGTACCGAAATTCGCAATTGACTTTACTTCTGTGTACTGACATCATTTTGAGTAATAACAGAATATCAATGAGGAAAATAGTGGGCGTGGCTTGTGTTTTCCACTGTGCATTTAAAAATGGAACTGGCAGCAGACAGTTGGAGGGGGCGGAGTTAACAGGTGCTCCCGCCCAAGCCGTCTTGCTGAAGTCATCAGAGAAAGATCGCTACAAGAGGCCGGAAGTACATTTTCAGATTTTATTTGAAGTTTATGAGAGCACATTATTAAAAAAATAATGACTTGCACGGATAAATTGTTTATAGTAAACACTACAATTTTACATTAAAAAAAATTGTCAGTTTGGATTTCATTGAGAATTGGGACAAATAATTTTTTTATATACAAATCAGGTAACACTTTACTTGAAAGGGTGTTCAAAAGACTGACATGACATGACACCTTTTATGCACGTTTATGACATCTGTCATTTGTTTAATTATGTCATTTTTAATGCAAAGATGACATTGCTTGAATTTTTTTGTTATCACAACTTGACATAAACCAATACATGATAACTTGTCGTAAATCTGTCATAAACATGACATAGCAGAATAATTATCAAACTTAGGATACTACCTAGCTTTACATTTCATTAAACTGTCATTATACTTAAATATCATTAAGTGTTAATACGTCAAATAATTTTAAATACCTTAACAAAATGCAACAGACACGTCAAACTATTATACTTAACTTTATGGTGCACAATACATAAAAAACTGACAATCAACAGAACTTTTACTTCACACAGAGGGCTCTGAAATTTTCTGACAGAAGAAAAAACTAACAAAACATTTAATCAGTTTAATTCAATGTAATTACCTTTGCAGCGATATGGACCCAACGCTGCATGGCTTAACCCATTATTGTACTGTTTTTATTTAAGTTTATGTGAATCGGTCTCCAAATGCAATAAAATATAATTTTATCAGTTTAAATTATTATTATTATTATTATTGCATAATAATATTATTTAACACATGGAGGAAACTTATGAAGATTATGAACTGAAGAATATTCATGATGTTGTTATAAAACTATTTGACAGAGTATTAAAACTTAATGACAATTAATTATGACATTTAAATAACAAATTATATTTGTAGCACTGTAGTTGAGGTCAAGAAAAATATTTATCACGCTGTTATAAAACTATATAACAGAGTATTAACACTAAATGACCTTTTTATGACAAATTCAGTTTGTATCACTGGTAAAATTAGTCAGTTATGTTGTGTTGGTAATGTCAAGTTGTCATAACAAAGACATCTAAAACAATGTAATCTTTGCATTAAAAATGACATAATTAAACGAATGACACTTTATGACGGTTGTCATAAACGTGCATAAAATCTGTTCATAATAATGTTCATAGCATGAATGTGTCATGTCAGTCTTATGAACACCACTTCAAGAAAGCGTTACCAAAAAGCTTATAAAAAGTGTTCACTTCTATATTTCAAAAAGCCTTCAGGGCCAAAAATGCCAAAGTGGAGTTGAAGTACACACACACACACACACACACACACACACACGCACACACACACAACACACACACACACACACACACACACACACACACACACACACACACACACACACACACACACACACACACACACACACGCGCACATACACACACACACACGGCTCTGTCTCATTAAAGAGCGTCATTGAATATCTCTCTGTGTCATGCTTGGCTGATAATTTGTCATTTATGAGCCTCAGGAAAGGATCTGAGGTCAGTGAAAGACTTTAGCCCGGATAAGCTCTTTGTTTTACGGAGGTGGTGATTGTACGAGCAATGACAGCCATGCTGCTTTGGCCAACTCCACAAACTTGAACTTTATGACACTTTATGAAACTAACCATAAGTTTGAGGGTTTAGATAAATCTTATGTCAGGTGGATAAAATGTTTTTGTTGAACATTTGGTCTTTTGTAGTTATGTAGAATTTTTAATGAAGTTATGAAGTCATATTAGTTTTATTTTTTTTCATTAAAGGTGCAGTGTGTAAATTTTAGCGGCATCTAGTGGTGAAGTTGCAAATTGCAACCAGCGGCTCAGCCCACTGCTCAGCCCTCGCTTTTAAAACGCATAAAGAAGCTACGATAGCCACCACAAGACAAACATTTAATCGTCAGAGACAACTTCGTAAAAAACGTTTGTCCGTTAAGGGCTTCTGTCGAAACATGGTGGCACAAAATGGCGACCTCCATGTAAGGGAACCCTCGGTGTATGTAGATAAAAAACGTCTCATTCTAAGGTTATTAAAACATAACGGTTTATTATAAAAGGTCTTTATGCACCCCTGATAATATAGTTTTATATATTATTTTGCATTTCTTTCAAGAGATCCTTCAAAAAATGACACACTGCACCTTTAAGCTCACATCTGTTTATGAGAAACAACTGAGCTCTAAAAAAGACTTTATTTTGAAAATATAGTGATTATAAAGTGATTATTCTTATCTGTCTCTACGCACACATTGTCTCATTCTTATACATATAACACTGCAGGTCTCTTGTGCACACAGCGCTGAGAGAGGTTGAAGCTTAAATGATGCATTAGAAGGCAAAACGCAGCGCAATGCATCATATCAGTTCCTCTCTGTCAATGGCCGCATTAGCACCCCGAGCAACATCAGCAGCGTCTGGGATCTCCCTGCCCCTGCTCATCCATCTCTGCTTTTTAAAAAAGCTTTTGGGATCTCAGCCAAGGAACATAAATAGATGATGACAACCCTGAGCTATTTTTAGCCCTGAACCTTTTACACACATTAAACAAGTATAAATGAAATTCCCTTATATACCTACAGGACGAAGCCTCATCATGTGGATGTAGACTGAAAGAGTCCAACAGTATAGCATGATGATTTTATACTATTAATTATTCATTGGTAGATTTTGCATGAATTAGATGGAGATGCTATGTTGCTTTATGGGAGCATATATTTGGATATTTGTGGGTAGGGTACAGTGCATCAACAGGCCTGTCTTACATCTAAGAGAGGATTTCTGTGACTTTATACAGCCACCTAGTGGAGGGAGTTGTTAGTGCACACATGTGGGTATTTAAAGGAATAGTTCATCCAAAAATGAAAATTCTGTCATCATTTACTCACTCTCATGTCGTTACGAACCAGAAGGAATATTTTGAGGAATGTTCGGAATTAAACAAAAATGAACATGGCCTTTATTTGCTCCACTCCAACAGGAAATAAAAGCAAACTGTTTTCATCAAGCGATTTATACTGTGGGTGTGATGGGTCTGATCAGTGTGTGTCCTCTTTGCAGACTGTGCAGGTTGTGGCAGGGATATAAAAAATGGTCAAGCTCTTCTGGCCTTGGATAGCCAGTGGCATCTCGGCTGTTTCAAGTGCAAAGTCTGCGGAAAGGTGCTGAGTGGAGAGTACATCAGCAAGTGAGCTATGCCTTCATTATCTTTTATCTCTCACCATCTCATGACTCTATGTAATTCTCCCATACCTGACATCTTTTCTAATAACATTCAATTACCGCTCTTATCCAGATTTCAGTGAGGTGAAATACGATACAATTAAAACATAAAACTCTCTCTCTCTCTCTTCCTCTCCCATCGTACTTTCTAAAGGGATGGTGCTCCATACTGTGAGAAAGACTACCAGATCCATTTTGGCGTCCAGTGTGAGGCCTGTCATCAGTTTATCACGGGAAAAGTTTTGGAGGTGAGTAACAAATACGTATTTGAGCCTTTTCCATGGGGTGTGTTCGAAAATGCAGTGAGCTGGACCATGCTGGGTTGTTTTTACCCATTTATTGTTTCAAAAATAAACATTTCCTGGGTTGATTTAACCCAATGGCTGGGATTGTTTAGTTTTTTTTGACCCAACACTGCATTTTTTTAAAGGGAAGGGAACTATATTAAAGTGTATAGCTTGAATGCACTATATTAAATGTTAAATGTGAGCAAAAATGTAATGTGAGGCATCATCCATGTATTCTTTGTAGAAAACAATCCCATAATGCTTTGTAACAAGCTTTGCATCCAAGATGCAGTGACGGACGGTGACTTGTTTTTTTTCCACTGCACTTGATGCGAAGTTCGTCACAACATGTATGTAGCCCATCATGTCTGTGCTTCCGTTTTTCAAAATATGAAGAGTTTCGTTGCAAAACGAGATGATAAAAGAGACGCTCGCTTTTGCCAGAGACTCACATAATCTCATGCGTAGTTACTGTTAAGTGAGCATCTTTTGTGTTTATTTTGTGAACATGAGCATCTCTTTTACGTGATGCACATGGTTCACATAACACACCAAACACATTATTTTGAAAGTAACACACATTACACTCCGGACACTTATTTTGAATTTGCGCCCCTCGGATGAGCATTCAACAAGATGGAAGCCAAGCAAGGACAAAGTAAACTTTTGACCATGAATCACAAAACCAGTCATAAGATTTATCCATTGTCTGAAAGCAGAATAAGCTTTCCATTGATGTATGGTTTGTTAGGATAGGACAATATTTGGCAGAGATGCAACTATTTGAAATTCTGGAATCCGAACCTGTAAATCAAGATATTGAGAAATTCGCCTTGTCCAAATAAAGTCTGCAACACATATTACCAATGATAAGTTCATTTTTTATATATTTATGTAAAATGTACAAAATATCTTCATGGAACATGATCTTAATTTAACCCTCTGGGATCTTTAAGTTTATTGGCACACTTGAAAAGTTTTGACTTGCAATGACAATATTTTTTGTTGCTTATGAACATAATAATGGCATATATACAACATGTATGTACACATTTTTGTTTTTGAGAGAAAAATGTTTATGCATGGTCCACAAAACCCATACTAAACATGTTATTTATTTTTGGCATAGAAAAATTTATAATTTCGACCAATGCAATGTATAATTGACTATTGCTACAAATGTACCTGTGCAACTTATGACTGATTTTGTCATCCGTCACAAATCTAATGTAAAGCAATCCCATAAAAGCAAGGAAAATGTCAACTACAAATATATTTTAATCTCATGGAATACAAAAAGATAATGAAAAATAACCACTAAAGAGCAAAGTATGCAGTAGAAAGCTCAGTAGCAAGGAAGCTTAATTTGTGTATGAGGAATAAGATTTCCCAAAGCAGTTGTAGACCGGTTTTATTAATAATAATATGTCCAGCAAATTCATGTATGATATGTGTTGAGTCACCTAGAGGAAATGTTTATTGCTCAGAGGTTGCTCTTATAAAAACTTATTCAGTATCCCTTTACATTTGGTTGTAGACATTAGGCTCTTGGATTTGTACAGTTTGAGACGATCTGAGAAATCTCCATGCATTATATTAGAAAATTATGAAATAAGTTCAGAAAGGATACTTTTTTAAAATCTTAATTTACCTCATTAATTCTCATTCCTGCAGCAATAATTGAAATCCTAAATCCTAAAAATGGCATATTTCTGTTATATTTTGTTATCCATGTCAGCATGTGTCTAGTGTTCCACAATCTTACACTTCCTTTCCCACTGAACCTATGTGGTTGGATGCCCTTGGAGAGTTTTGTTAGTCTAAGTATAACACACACATGTATACGCACATAAATCTCATGTCACAGCTGCACTTACATTTTTAAACAGCTTCATGCACGGTTCATTCATCAAATGTTTGAGAACAGACACCGGTCCACTGGGAACAGAGCAGAGACCAAGAACCATCAATGCTGGACAGATTCCAAGGGACCGCCCAAACTATTGTACATGGGACGGCCCCTTTGAGGCTGGTCCCCTCTAATAGGGTGAGATACAGAGAGGTAGAGTTAGTGGAGAAATTTAGGAAAGTTCTCAAGGAAGATTGAAGAAGTGTGTGAAATGCAGGAATACTGACGTAAGAGAACGAGACTAGTATACATTTTTAAATAAAGGATTTGAACTACAAAGCTGCAGGTCTGGGGTGCCACACGAGCAGCCTGCCAAAGGTAAAGATATAAATTACGCTATTCCAGCTATTTGTACTTGGGTTGAAGTCATTTGACATGTGATTTAGTTTGAAAGCATTTGTCAAATACATTTATAGTTTTGTCATGCTGTTTGTTTTGGGCGTATGTTACATTGAGCTGGGTGTGATTCTAATGTAAGCATGCATGATGACTTTCTCTTTGCTGTTTAGGTCAATTTTGTCTGCATGATTATACTGACCTGTCAACAATTTATTAGGTAGTGTCAAAAGAGATGTTATGTTATCCACACACACAATCTCTGTCTGCACTCATGCACTCAAGTTGTGTTTATGGGGATCTGTGCAGCCGCAGATGGTGAGGGGAAGTGCACTGGAATCTTATGTATGTGACCGTAGGAGATCAAAGTTACAAGAATGTTTATATAAATCTACCAAATTTTGATTTAATGTCTAAAGCAACAGATGCATGCCGCTGGTCGGCAGATGGAATTTCACTTGTGTCAAAAAAGCAAATTTAGATTTGGAGAAACGGTGCATACTGTAAGTGCTTCTTTGGAATGCTGGGATTTTAGTAAACTTGAGGTTTGGTTATGACTACAATGAAGACTTTAATGAGTATGAATAGGATGAGAACAGAGAAACTAAATAGCAGGCACACAGGGTTATATTACAGGTTATATTATGGAAAATTGCATTGATCAGAGTTTGCTCTTTCATATTGTGGCTCAGGAGATTTGATGGAGATCTCAGTTGTGTTTCATTTAGGTCTCAACTTAGTTTCAAATGTTTCACCCCAAAAATTGAGAGCGAAGAGTCCATTAAGAGTCCATTAAGTGTATGGAGCTATACAATTCATGTAGAATTTATAGATAAAATTATCTAGATTTGGATAAATTTGATGAATTTTTTTTTTTAAATCACTTTGAAATCTTCAATTATATTTTATCTTGCCACATTTGAGCTCAGATTCTAAAATGGAGACATTGCGTGATAAATATTTGTGATACAGGAGACTTCCATTTGATCTCCATATAATCTGATTGTTGTCTAGAAGAAGTAACTGAGTTAAAGAGATCTTCTCTGTGACTTTTCTTAAGGTTTCAGTCATTGTTTACTCACCTTTTTGTTTTAAAACCTATATGAACATGAACATCCTTCTGCATGCAACATGAGCATACATTACTGGCCATACATAATCAATGATACTACACTTTAAACAGGGCTGGGTTATTTTTTACCCATGTTTGGTAAATATTGGACAGAACACACCACTGGGTTAAAATTGACCCAATGCTGGGTTATTATTAGCCATGGTTGCATAACAACAACAACCCAACATTAGGTCATTTTTAACCCAGCATTTGGTCATTTTTAACCCAGCATGTGTTTTGTCAAATGTTTACCCAACATGGGTAAAAAATAATCCAGCCCTGTTAAGAGCGTAGTATCAGTGATTTTGTATGGCTGTGTAAGCCAGTGCTTCTCAAACTTTTTCAGCGTGCGGCCCCCCTTGTGTACGGCGCATTGCTTTGCAGCCCCCCAAATAAAATTATAAAACTTAACATTTTTATTAAACAAAACATTAAATTATACAAAGTAGTGCTATTTTTTTAGGTTTAATTACACAGAATTCATGATAAATTAATTTATTTGATAAAATGTCATAAAACTGGGGCCCCCCTGGCACCATCTCACGGCCCCCAGTTTGAGAACCACTGGTGTAAGGTATAAAAGATCTCACTGGGGTGGTACCCGTTCAAAAAGTACAGAAGCCGCTTGTTTAGTGGGCAGTGCTCCAACACATAGCTTCGACACACATTCGGCCACCCGAGTTCGAGTCCTGGCTCTTGTCTCTCCTTACTGTACTGTCAATTAACTATTTCCCTGCCATTGATTTCATTTCATAACTCATTTCCCTGCTCGTCAATTAAGAAAAAACTTTTTTATCTGCCAATGATGCTTTCCTGACAAGTTTTTATGGTAATCTATAATTTCATAAAAAAACTGAAGCAAAAACTTTTTCAACATTTAAAAGCGGGGTGCATGATCTCTGAATGCCAATGTTGACATATGAAATCACCTTAACAAACACGCCCCTACCCCAATAGAATCGGGACCTTCTTTTGATAGCCCGCCCCACACAAACGGAACCCAGCCCCTTACTGCTGATTGGCTACAAGTGTGTTTTGGTACTGAGCCGACTCCCTTTTCCAAAGTGCTTTTTAAAAATCATGCACCCCACCTTTAAAACTCTGTGAATGTTTTGATGACCGTTCTGAATCTGATCTCTAACAAAATTCTTTTACAAAAACGCAATTATTTCAGATTTTTGCTAAAATTTGAAGAAACCTACTCATATTTAAAAGGTTATAAAAAAAACAAATGAAGATAGGATGAAAGATTTTTTCTTGTTTTGTTTGTTTGTTTGAAAACAGAGGGTATGTTCTTTCATATGATATATTTGTATGTTTATATATTTATAAACAAAAATTTTCCTTGAAGGCATTTTGTAAAAATCACAAAAAATGCGTGCAGGCAACTTTTTAAAAAAGGCTGTCGGGAATGAGTTAAAGCCGAGAAATGCCCCAAAAACAACAAAAAAGTACAACTTTGTACCTAAAGTGTACATGTTATTGCCACCTCAGAGGGTACATATTGGTAACTGCAAGATGCATATCTGCATCTTATTACACGGCTCTCTGGAAATCTTTGATTCTGATTGGTCAGTTGAGAGTGAGACATTTGCAGGTTCGTTCTTTTCAAATAATAACCGCTCCAAAATAATAACGCATAGCCGGTACTACTTGTACGAGTAAAATCGCTCCGCGCCAATAAAGATCAATAAAGATTACTGTTTGGCGCCATCTTGTGACAAACACTGGACAACCACGACAAGACACAGACAGCTTACTGAGACTGAACTTGACAAAATAGAGCATGACAGCTACGAAGCCAACACACAAAAAAATACAGAACGGGCATTAGAACTTCTCAAAGACTGGCTAAAAGAGATAAAATGGAGACAGACAAGTATGAAGCAGAGGATCTTAATAAGGTATTACGATCATTTTATGCATCTGTGCAAAGTTTTGCGGAAGGATAAAAATGTTCATTTAAAACAAATATGCCAATAAAATGTTTCAAATTCATATTCATGTCCGTTTTTTTTCTTATGTGACAAGTAGCCGTGTAATAAGCGGGATAATGTAGAGGCAGCCGGTAGTTATTGGGAAATAAGCCCCTTCAGTGTGATACAAGACCCTCCGCTTCGCGTCGGGTCCTGATCACACTGTCGGGGCTTATTTCCCGATAACTATACCGGCTGCCTCTACATTATCCCTTACTTAATAGTACATAAGGACCTTTTTGAAGGGTACTGTCCCTGTGACAGCTTTTGTACCTTTATTCTGACAGTGTATAAAAGTTAACTTAAGGGTTTATAAGTGTGCTGTATTCTGTGCTGTCAGCTTATGTATATCAGCTGTGGATAAGTTATTTAACATCACTGAATGTTTTGTCTATTAAACCTCAACTTTGAGTCTAATGAGACTCTCCAAAAATGACAAAGCAAGTCTGTCACGCCAGCTGGCCCTGCATTATTTCATCTTACACACTGTCTTTCTGCTGTGACTGTTGCTTTAGTTTCTGTTACAGTGCCAAATATCTCAGCAAAAAGCATCTTGTCTGGTTCTTGCTCATTGATTTGTAGATTAAAGAGTTTCTGTGGATAGTGCTTGTCGAGAATGCAGGCAGTCCTGTGCCTACTGTAGTTTAAGGGTGTTTTTCATCACGTGTTACAGTAACCAGCTAAACACCAGCTTGGCCTTTATCTCTCCCTCCCTTTGCATCGTTTAGCCATCACTCCTGTCCGCTGTTTTCTCTTTCCCCATCTCTCTGGCTCTGTGTTTCGTCCACACCCCTCCATCTGGTCTGACGCACAGACTGTTCTTGGCCCGTTCCTCACAGTTAGCTGGCCGTTCTTTGTTTTCCTCGTTGGCTCCGTATGATGCAATTAGAAATGAAATGCTAGCTGTCTCCTTCAGAGTGCTACAGAGAACATGTTGTCACTGAAGTTTGTGTACTGGAAAACTGTTGCATGCTCTTGTTGCCATGGCGATAGGGGGCCCGGGAGCCGAGGGGTCACATCTGTGTGAAATCATGCGTTTTAGCAGCATTGCCTCATAGTTCAAGACGGCGGTGCGCTATGGGATGTTTCCCCGACAGTGCGGCCAAACAGGCGACTCCCTCCTTGACGCTCAGAGCTCCAGCTGATAGAGGAACAGCCAAACAATTGAATTGTGTGCATGTGTGAAGCTCCACCTGAAAATAGCTAAAGATTTGGGTTTCTATTAGGAATTTTTAGGTGAAAAGTCATATCTAAATATTCTTTAGCCTTTTGATGATTATATCTCAGCAATTATTGAGTCATTTTGGTTACACAGTTACAATAAGGTTGTGTTTGTTCACATAACCAAACAATGAGTAATATAGTTTATTAGTATTTATTAATCTTTGTTAAAGGGACACTACACTTTTTTTGAAAATATGTTAATTTTCCAGCTCACCTAGAGTTAAACATTTAACCTGATAAGGAACACTGTGCCGTACATGGCACACCCCCTCCCTTGCACGTGAGGCTGCATTACGTCATTGTAACTTTGAAGCATTAAATCTTCAAAATATACGGTCATGCGGCACATCGTTGTAAAGCTTAGACTTTCGGGATTCCAATAAGCGCACACAGAAAGCATAATATGATTTTTAGCAGTCATAAAACTGTAATCTAGTTGTTAGTTACCTGAACCGGGCGGTGCCGATTTAGGATATTTACTTACCTTCAAAATCTTTCCTTTATCCGCTTCGGTAAAATTGTCCAAAACAAATTGTTCATAAATCCCCAAAAGTCCAAGGAAATGGAATATCCAAGCCTTTTAATCCAAAACGATTTGTTCATCTCACAATCTTGACGTTTCTGACCGAATTACGATATAAATAGTGTATACAATAAGTTCATTAACAGACATTCGTTCGAATTTCACTTTTCATTCACGATTTATAATGAATATATTCGGATGTCATGTTTATTGTGCAACGTCTGAGGAACAAATGCGCCCCCTTGTGGATTTTCAGCCGTTCCATAAGAGGTTAAACATTCAGCTGATCTTCGGGTGTGGCGGTAGCATTTTTAGCATAGCTTAGCACAATCCATTGAATCTGATTAGACCTTTAGCATCGCGCAAAATAAAATAACAGATCGTTTTGATATTTTTCCTATTTAAAACTTGACTCTTCTGTAGTTACATTGTGTACTAAAACCGACAGAAAATTAAAAGTTGCGATTTTCTAGACAGATATGGCTAGGAACTATACTCTCATTCTAGCGTAATAATCAAGGACTTTGCTGCTGTAACATGGCTGCAGCAGGCGTAGTGATATTACGCAGCACCTGAAAATTTTCTTTTAAAATTGCTATTGAAAGTAATCAAGGGGACTATTTTCGGGGAGTGCGTAATATCACTACGCCTACTGCAGCTATGAAACATCAGCAAATTCCTTGATTATTACGCCAGAATGAGAGTATAGTTCCCATATCAGCCTAGAAAATTGCAATTTTCCGTCGGTCTTAGCAAATGATGTAACTACAGAAGAGTCACGTTTTAAATAGGAAAAAAAAGAAACTATTTTGTTATTTTTTAGCACGATGCTAATGGTCTAATCAGATTCAATGGATTATGCTAAGCTAATCTAAAAGTGGTAGCGCCCGACCTGGAGGTCAACTGAATGGATTCCAAAACGGTAAAATTCAAATGTTTAACTCTAGTGGAGCTGGAAAAGGAGCATATTTTCAAAAAAAGTGGAGTGTCCGTTACTAATGTTAACAAATAAAACCTTAGTACAGAGTTTTACTAAAGCAATAAACCCCAAGAAGCAGTGGGTTAATCCGCTTCGCGTCGTGCCTAACAACGCCCCTTAGCTGTTATAAAATCCACTGGTAACCCAACGCTTCGAGGGGTTTATTGCGTTTATAAAACGGTTACTTCATATGCATAACGTTAGCGGGATTTTATAAAATAAAACACAAATAAGTTGTAATTATATTAGTACAAATATTACTCTTCCGCCAAACAAAGTAGTTCCTCAGAATCAAGTGTGACTGAAACAGAGCGCAGTTCCCAACCAACACAGAAGCAGCAAAGACACAATGAAAATATGATTTAAGACTGTGGTGTTTATTTTATAAATCAACATTCATTTAATTTATACATTAACATTTATATCATGCAACTGTTAAAGTGATGATCAAATATGCTTGAAAGCATGCTGAACTCTTTTCCCGTCAGCGTTTTTTTTTTTTAAGTTGCCACCCAGTTTTAGTTTAATGCCTTGCAGAAAAAATTATCTTCCTTAAATAAACATAAAATATCAAATGAAAGAACAGACCATCCGCTTTCAAACAAAAACAAACAAAAAAAAAACGTTTCATCCTACCTTCATTTGTTCTCTTATCACCTCTCAAATTTTTTAGCTAAAAGCGGAGATAATTCCATTTTTGTGAAGAACTTTTGTAAGAGATCAGATTCAGAGCCTGATGAAAACACGCTGTATTTTCAGTGTTGAGTGAATGCGTCAGTGTTTAAGTTGGGTAAGATCGCCACCCAGTGGATAATAGCGGACGTATGAACTTGAGTTATAAACTCCTCAGACAACGTTTTCTCTTTATCGTCGAGATGACTCAACAATATTTATTGACATTTATCTGGATATCGCCATTAATTGTGCAATTGTAAACAAATTTAAAATATGATTAAAGACTGGTGTTTATTTTCATAAATCAGTATGCAGCAACTGTGGCGCAGTGATACTTATGTAATGTGGTCTGAACCTTGAAGTTACCGGTGTATTTTATCACGGCTTAGAACGCGTTTCAACCAATCAGAATGAAGAACCAGAACTGCCCGTTTTATAATATTATTTTTATTTATATGGATTATAAGATATGTATATATTACTGTTCCTGCACACTTGATAAAAAATAATAGTGGTAAAGCTAACAAATTGTTAAATCAGAAATATGATTAAATTCATTTAAAATATCAATTTGAAATGATTCATGGAAATGATCCAAACTTACAAACTCTTCATCAGAAATGAAATAAAATATCTGTCTTAACACTTTTCACATCTGCAATATGTGAGACAGAGAGTTATCACGAAACAAATCTAATGACGCAAAATGTCTCAAGGAAGTCTAATGCCCAAATAGAAAGCACATTAAAGTGCTCTCAACTTTTTAATATGTTGGATTACGTTAAAACCTTGAAATGAAAACATATGATGTGAATTTCAGAAGAATAAACTTTTGGGCGGGATTCTTGTCCTTAAGAAGCAAAAGCAGCTTGAAGAGAAGGGTGAAAAATTTTGTGGAAAGAATTTACAAGCCAAAATACAAAGCATTTCCTGAAGTAAGATATGGTTTTAATGAGGTTTGAAGAAGAGAGATATCACCAGCATTCCCACAGCTAAATGAAACCGGCAGAATGATGACGAAATAGCTCGGCAGATGACTTGCAGCTGTGTGTTACATGCCCATAAGTGTGGATCTTACACATAACCATACACATATTGTGTGATACATGCACTGTCCTGACTTCTTATATGACTTATTTTATAGTATGGACTGTAAGATACAGTCAGTGATTTCCAACTTCTGATTTTTCTGAATGTTGTCAAGAATAACTTGCAGTCATTAAACAGGCGCAAAGATTGAAATGTTTCCAGCCCTTGCATATCAAACACTGCAGCTCACAGAGTAAAACAATAAAGCCAATGCTTGCTATTGAAGTCACGGTGTAGTGGTTAGCGCACATGCTTCTGACATAAAGCATTGCACATGAAACTGGATGGTTCAAGTTGGAGTCCTGTCTACAAGAACTGCCAATGATTTTAAGGACATTTTGTATAGTGCAGTTTTGTGTCAAAAACTATTGTGTTTGTATCTGTGTGTGGATACCTTTGTGCATATTATTTTCATGAACTGGAAACATCTGGGGGTCAGGAGGGTATTTTTCAGTGGTGGGGTAAGTTGATAGTGTTCAAACGGTGACTCTGCAGGTATTAACAGAAGTTCATTCACTAAAATCACACACACATGAAGCAGAACAGAAGACAGAGAATAAGAAAAGAAGGTCTGATAGCTTTCTTTATGAAGTGAGCTTTTGTTTTGTATTACAGGTCTTACATACTTTTTCACAGATTTCCCAAGTCTTGTCATCTGAGAACTGCTTCTTCTTCGAATAAAACTTTTGACCCTCGTATGTTGCCCTTTGGCCCTCACAGGCAGGAGATAAGCACTACCATCCCAGCTGTGCACGATGCAGCAGGTGCCATCAGATGTTCACAGAGGGAGAGGAGATGTACCTGCAAGGTGAGTATACTGTACTTGAGAAAAAGAATATGAGAATATTCTTACACTGTTAGAAAAAAATATCAAAATATGTAGCAAAATATGTAATATGTAGCTGTCACTGGGGCAGTACCCTTTTAAAGGGTCCTAATATGTACCATTTAGGTACAAGGCCCCAGCAACACCTTAGGGACCTTTTTTTTTACCTTTTTTTCTTTGACAGACAGTGTATGATTAATTTTAAGATTTAGCATTGCTACTTGAAGCTATACTTTAAAACATTTTGTGATTGCTGAAATTATCACTTTAGTTTGAGATACGTTTCTTTCTTTTTTTTTTGCTTTTTCTTATAAATCATAGAAAAAATATGTTTGATCATTTTTTTTTACAAAAACTTTTATAGTAAAGCAAAAAAAAATGGATATTTTTACAATATACAATATATTTCAAAATATTCAAAGCACATATTTGCTGCAATATATTTTTAAATATGTTTTTTTTTTATCATTGTATTGGGCCATTTTTTGTATATTTTGAAATATATTTTAAGCATTTATTTTCATGTTGGAAGAAAAACGTGTATGTTACAAACATGTAAACATAAATATATTTTAAACAGCAAAAATATACTTAATATTTATATAATTTTATGTTTGATACATAACTTTTATATTTCGGCCAGGAAAAATATGTTAATATATATTTTTTATTTGCAATATGGGATGTAAAATTAGAAATGTATTTGTTGCATCTACAAAAAACGTATTTTACACATATTTTTGGCCAGAGAAATTAATTTTTTGCTGTGTGGTTGAGTTTACTGTAACATGTGAAGGATTAAGACATAGAATAAAATGGTTTATTCGACTTGGCATCATGCTGTTTAAAAGCGGCAGATGATTACGTATATTACTTAAATTTTGTAATAGCTGAAATCATCACTTTAGTTTGAGATACGTTTGTTTGCTTTTTCTTATAAATCATAGAAAAATATATGTTTGATTACTTTTTCTAACAAAAAAAGAGGATATTTTTACAATATAATTTTAAATATATTTTGAAATACACAAAAATGGCCAAAATGTTTCCTAAAATATATTTTGAAATATTTTTATTACAAGAATGTATTTTTCACCATTGTAATGGGCCATTTTTTGTATATTTTGAAACATATTTTAAGCATTAATTTTCATGTGGTATTGGAAGAAAAATTTGTATGTTAAAAACCTATAAAATAAATATATTTTCAACTGTAAATATATTTTTGGCCACGAAAAATATATAAATATAGGAAGGTTAAAACTAAATATAAATTTTTATTCTAACATATATTTAATTAAGCTTTACTCTAAACAACATGTATTTGGCATATATTTAAAACATATTTTTGGCCAGAGAAATGTATTTTTTGCTGTGTGGTTGAGTTTACTGTAACATGTGAAGGATTAAGACAATAGAATAAAATGGTTTATTCGACTTGGTATCATGCTGTTTAAAAGCGTCAGATGATTACGTATATTACGTACATTTTGTAATAGCTGAATTTATCACTTTAGTTTGAGATACAACGTTTGTTTGCTTTTTCTTATAAATCATAGAAAAATATATGTTTGATCACTTTTTCTTACAAAAACTTTTATTATAAACCAAAAAAAAGGATATTTTTACAATATCATTTTAAATATATTTAAAAAAAATACAAAAATGGCCAAAATATTTCCTAAAATATATTTTGAAATATTTTTACAAGAATGTATTTTTCACCATTGTAATGGGCCATTTTTTTGTATATTTTGAAACATATTTTAAGCATTAATTTTCATGTTGTATTGGAAGAAAAACTAAATAAATATATTTTCAACTGCAAAAATATACTTTATATTTATATAATTTTATATTTTATACATAACTTTTATATTTTGGCCAGGAAAAATATATAAATATAGGAAGGTTAAAACTAAATATACATTTTTATTCTAACATATATTTAATTAAGCTTTACTCTAAAAAACATGTATTTGGCATATATTTAAAACATATTTTTCGCCAGAGAAATGTATTTTTTTGCTGTGTGGTTGAGTTTACTGTAACATGTAAAAGATTGAGACAATAGAGTAAAATCGTTTGTTCGAGTTGGCATCATGGTGTTAAAAAGAAGCAGATGAATATGCACATCATGTGTATCCAAATTATAAGGAAATTACATTTTTTACAGCTATGGGATAACTGGTTTCTGAGATATCACACTCACTTATTCAGTTTTTTTGTTTCTCTCAGGTTCAACAGTGTGGCATCCAGACTGTAAGAACAGCAGTAGAGCGGAAGAAAAGTACAGAGTGAGTGTCTATCTATCTATTTGAAAACTTCCTGTTACCCAGTCAACCCCTTCAGTCTCTGAAAACTCTCCAATAAGCTGTGTTGTTCCCATAAAGAACATCTGCATCCCGGGAAAAAACATTGTACAGACCCATGGGAGATGTCTTGAAAAAATTCTCACAAAGTCCTTGTCATGTTTGTGTACTAGAATTTCCACAGTTGTCCTATGTAGTTTTCATATAAGCTCAGGTGAATAGCTGGGGTGCAAAGAGAGTTCGTGTGTTTGTCCTTTGTCCATTCTGTTGTGATTCTCCTCCTTAGGCAGCTTGGCAGCATCGTAAAGGGAAACCAAGTCCGTTTGATATCTTTTACCCACAGTCTCAGATACAGAACCGGGGCCCAGGTGGCTCTCGGCCGGACCGGCGTCCCCTGGGCGGACGTGAGGTTTGGAGACTTCTGCTCTGCACTCCCTCCAGATTGCAACGCTTCCAGCTAATTCAACTTCTTCCAACTGTCCTGCTTTTTTTTAAAGCAAGACCAAGCTGCTGTGTTTTTAGTTTTTTAATATTAGTTCAGTGGTTATCAACTTCACACAGCACCGCGCATTTTGTATGTCACACTCAGATCAGTTCATGGATCTCGGTGCAGTTCAGGTGTGTCAAATACAAAATGTGCAGTGTGCGGTTGAAACCCTCGGCACGCATACACAATAAGAATACGCTTGCTTTCTCCTTCTGCAAAGTAGCTGCGAGGTAACACTTCTCATGGAGATAATAAATGCATTTCACTTAAATCGTAACCTCGTGTGCCACAAAGCCAGAAATCATGAAATGACCCGCATGCACAGGATCTTGGGCAGGTGACTGTAGATGTAGAGTTAGATGAGCAATGGCTGAGGTTTGCTAAGATGTCACAGTGTTTCGCTGAATGTGATGTCATATCTTGTAATACCTTTTCCTCCCTTTACAGCCCCTCCCACCCTCAGTAACCTCTCTGCACCAATCAGAAAGGCAGGTACTGTATTCTGCTTCTGGCAGCAGAGCGGTGGATCGCTGAGTGTGTCTTGCAGCTTGTGCACTTACAATCACCTACCAGTAAAGGGCAGACTCCTTGGCCACGCCCCCCTGTCCGACTTTCCATAACATGCCTGTGTGTGAATCACTGCGCTTTTTACGGCTGTGGACATGTGGTGTAAACCATGCAGGGCTTTATTTACCATATTTGGATTGACAGTGGTTTGACTGTACATGCAGAAGGTCTCAGATATGAGATCTGACCCAATAAAGGTGACCAATTCTGGATAAATGGGGAAACCAAGAGTCATGTCTGAGGTGTTGGCTGCAGTGGCTGCATTGATTGTATGGAATGAAACACAGTGCATTGTGGGAAGGCTTGCATGTATGTATTGGAGTATGAAAGAATACGGCTGGAAATCCTGCTATGCTTTCCACAACCAAAAGGTTGCTGGCATCTACAGGCCTGTCCCAAATGGCACACTCATTGTCAGCAAAGTACATGAGATCTTGTGACGCCTTTCCGTTGGATGGTACAGTCAGGAACTGCTTATTTTGGGAGGTTTTCCACTGTGTGCGGTACCTAGTACATTATACTTTTTTTAGTACCACCTTGGGTGAGGTTCCAAGTGAGCTGTACTGATACAAACGTGACGTGTAAACAGAAAGAATCATCATTGCTAAATGCAAGATTAGCTTACCCTTGCCTGCGTTGAGCAAACAAGTGATGTCGTCATCTGTGCTTTGTTGTACAAGTACAAGTACTCCGTTTAAGCAGTGAAAACCATTCACATGCCGAAAATCAAGAATGCTATTCCATTAAAGGAATAGTCTACACTTTTGCCATATTAAACTATGTTATTACCTCAACTTAGAAGAATTAATACATATCTATCTTTTTTCAATGCGTGCACTGTACAGCGCGTCAAGAATGTGTTAGCATTTAGCCTAGCCCCATTCATTCCTATGGTACCAAACAGGGAAGCCACCGAACACTTCCGTGTTTTCCCTATTTAAAGACTGTTACATGAGGAGTTATACCAGTAAGTATGGTGCCACAAAATACAACTTTTTTTTGTTACCATAGGAATGAATGGGGCTAGGCTAAATGCTAACACAACGCGCTGTACAGTGCGCGCATTGAAAAAAGATAGGTATGTATTAATTCGTCTAGGTTGAGGTAGTTTAATATGGCAAAAGGGTAGACTATTCCTTTAACATGCTCCCATGTTCTGAATTTATATCACATTTACGATGATGTCACAGCAGTAATGGCGGCACAACTGTAATGATAAGTCTATAATCTCACCCACTTGTGGAAAAGCAAACAGAGCCAAAGTAAAGCGAGCCGAGCGGTATGGAGCCGAGTCACGTCGTACCACACAATGAAAAAGCGACATTGGTACCATATGTCCATTATTCAATAGTTCATGACTTGTTGGAGAACCATGATGGGAGATGGTGCCATCTGGGACAGGGCTAGGAGAGTGTGTTTAGTAATATGTAAAGGCGCTCATTTTAGCTTACTGCTAACACATCTCGTTCTCCCGCAGCCCACAAGGTCTTCGTCTGAGAGTATCTGTTCCAGACCTGGTTCCAGTATCCCAGGATCTCCAGGTCACCCAATCTATGTGAGTCCTACCCGTCGGCATCCCCAGTCGTTTCCTGAATCTACAGTATCAGATCTTAATACTCAATGGACAATGAATACTAAATCTGATATATTTTCAGAATCACTATAAACAAACAGTTCGACATGCAGGGAAACCACAGGATAATGGATCATCTCCCCTTCACCCTCCGCACAAAGTGTGCTTTTATATCTAAAACATCTGCATTGTATTCGACTCCCGAACCTCTACTTTAGCGTTCTTGGGATTTCATTTAATCACACAAATGGTTACACTGGATCACAAGTTGAGATTTGTAATTGAGATTTATACATCGTCTGAAAGCAAAATAAAGCTTTCAATTGATGTATGGTTTGTTAGGATAGGACAATATTTGGATGGGATACAACTATTTGAAAATCTGGAATCTGAGACTGAAACAATCAAAATATTGAGAAAATCGCCTTTAAAGCTGTCCAAATGAAGTCCTTAGCAACATAAAATACTTATGATAAATATATTTTTGGTATATTTACGGTAGGAAATTTACAAAATATGTGATTTTTGGCATTAAAAAATCTATCATTTTGACTTGATCATGTATTGTTGGCTATTGCTACAAATGAAGAGTTTGGTTCCAAAACGTAATAAATCCATTTTGACAAATTTCGGTAAAAACGTGTTTTCTACCAGAAAGTGACTAGATGAAAACCACTATTTTCTGTTACAAACTTTCACATAGCATCTTTAGGTTACAAAAACATAAAAAATTCAAATCCATAACTTCATTTTCAAAGATTTATTATAAAAACGAATTATTTTTTCCACAAAATGCAATAGTTTTTTTTTTTTTTCAAAATTCTATAAATCTTATTCAATCAATGTATAAATGTGCATTCATCTTTGCCATTTTATATTCATTTAGTTGAACAGTTGTACACACTGATTAAAAAAAATAAACATGAATGGCATTAATCAAAACACTTACTTTGTCATATTAAGAACTCTGTCATTGCCGCGCGGTATACTTGACGTTGTCGCTTAGCATTTTTCACAGCGATCAGCTGTGATTCTTGTTGACTTTGAGTAAAATTATGGAAAGTTTTTCATAAGATCCCCTGGGGTCAATGTGTTAGCACGAGAGAAGCTAGATGCTGTCGGGAGAACAAGCGATCGTCTCCCGAGTGCCGTCTCGCGTAAATTATTAGATTTTGATGACTTACGTTTCTTTCCCGTCACAGAAAACCACAGTTTTCTCAATGCTATTAAAGTATTATTTTGTTTTTGTTTGTTTGTTGATCATGAAGTACAAAGTAGATGAGCACCACCATTGTTTGTTTACATTGCGTGGAATGGTGCGCTGTAATTTGTGGAGCGGATTTATTGCATTCTGTAGAAAAGTGTGTGTCATTTATTGCGTTTTGGGAAAAAAGGGAGAAAAGATGACAGAATAACACGGCGGATATTGGATTTTGCATAAAATTAAGAATTTACTTTTAAATATTGACATAATACTGACACAGAGCTTTTCAAATCCGTGCGTTTCAGGAAGAGAACACATGCAAACACATTGTATTATACCACATACACAGAATAACGTTGCTTTTTAGCAATGAAATAGGTGCTCTTTAAACATTTAGACAGCCAAGTAAGTAATCAATAAGTTATCAAAGTATCTATAGTCTGCATTTGTTGCTTGTAAAGTGTTCATTTCGAACCTTGAGCATACCTCCAAAACCAGCCATGCTTTTACCCTGTATGTTTAACCCTTGTGGTGACCTTTGTGATGGTCAGTAGCTCTGTTTGGATGTGATGTGAATGACCTTTGACCTGTGCCCTGACCTGTCTCTCATCAATACATTTTTCCTTGTGTCTGTCCACCTGTGCTTCCCCTCCCTTCCCCTCCTCATCCTCTCCTTCCTCCAGGCAAAAGTAGACAATGAGATTATTGATTACAAGGATCTAGCAGCCATCCCCAGAGTCAAGGCCATTTATGACATAGAGCGTCCAGATATGATATCCTATGAGACCCTCCATTCCACCTCCTCTACCCTGGACAGACAAGGGAAGCACAGCCCAGGAGAGGTAACCATAACCCCCTATATTTAATGTATTGATAAACAAACAATGTGCTGTTTATGAGAAATTGATTTTTTCCGACCCTATTTTGTACTATAGTTGCCTGTATATATGTATAATTTTAGTATTTAAAGGTGCACTGTGTAAATTTTAGAAGGATCTCTTGACAGAAATGCAATATAAAAACATAACTATATTATTAGTGGTAGATAAAGACCTTACAAAATGAACTGAATTGTTTTTATTACCTTACAATAAGACGTTTTTATCTACATACATCGCGGGTCCCTTACATGGAAGTCGTCATTTTGCGCCACCATGTTTCTACAGTAGCCCTAAACAGACAAACTGCTCTACAGAGCGCGCTTCGTCACTACATTGTCTCAGACGACGACATGTTTGTCCTGTGGCGGCTACCGTAGCTTGTCTATGCGTTTTGAATGAGCTGTGGACCGAGTAGTTGGTTGCAATTCGCAATCTCACCACTAGATGCCGCTAAAAATCTACACAGTGCACCTTTAAAATATCCAAGAATCACTAACACAGTGTTATATATTTTATTTATTTGTGTACTAACATTATCCCAAATTAATCTGCACAGCAGCACATATCGCATCATTTATTTAAAAAATGAAATAAAAAACATATAAAATGATCCAAATTACAGATTTGCAGCGTAAATTTGCTTTCTGTGCCATGTCCAAGGGTAAAGTCTCTATTACCAAACCTGCATGTGGGCTTAAGTCCCTTTTCTTTAACCCAGTATCGACTTTAGCTATCCCGATATAACAAGTCCAACTGATTATGTCCATCAGTAGCTTTCTGACCCCATGACCTCAATATTGTCCCAAAAAACCCTGTTTCGTGGGTGATCATATACATAGCATGTATTCATGTCAAAAAGTGAGTTGTATGTGTATGCATGAAATGATGTATATTTTTTTATTGACTGTGACTGCTCCGTTCCCTCTGTCATATTAAATGTTGCTCGCCTGTGAGCTTTTACTGTGTAGAGACAGCGCCCCCTGATGCCCACTATTAGGATTTCAGTCAGTCTGTGGACATAAAAATTGCACAATGAAAGAATATTCCAGATTATGTTCTATTGGTGACTTCCTGTCCAACACAACGGGACATAAACATAGTTTATAGTTCACAGAGTTTATATTACAGAACAATAAATGCATATTAAGTTTATAATTGTAAAACAAGCCACAAATGTTGTACATACACATTAAGTTAAAAATAACCATCAATATTTCTTTAACGCATGGGTTTCTTAACTCAAGATAGGTTACATACATAGGTTTCTGACAAGATCTCAGAGTAACTTAAAACCTTTCCTCCTTTACAGCCTGTCAGAGCATCAGGTGGCAGCCCACTAAGAGGCCGAGCCACAGTAAGTGTGTGCAGGAGAGATTTAAGACCACTGACACAGATCTCTACTAACATAGTCATTTACCTAATCTAATAAACATTAACATCTAATGCCTAACCTTTAACCTTTTACGCTCAGTTCCTCCCATCTCATTGGCCGCTATGTGCTGTCATTTGAAAACATTACTTCCTATCAGTGTACTGTAGGGATTATTACAAGAATTGTGCACCTAAAACGCCGAAGAGCATTAAAATGTCTTTTTGGCAATGATGTAGCAAAATGTTTTCTACTGTAGCAATGTTCGTCCTCAATGAAATATTATCATTTCCTCATTGATCATAACTCTGTCAAGTATCATTAATGCTTTAACATAGACAGCAACTAACATACCAGAGATACTCTTCATATGCCTACTGTCTGGGCTTCTCCTGACAGAATTCATTTCATTAAAAATAATGCATTTCATGTAATGCATGTAGTCGGCACAAAAAAAAACACCTGTTTCCATAACGTGTGATATCGTTTGTTATTTTTGGTGACTTTAAGTTTGTGTCCATATTCCCAGACCCTTCCACAAGACCCCTCCACGCTGTCCACGGAAACAGTAAGTGTTAGTGACCTTTGAACCCTGCACGCAATATATAAGAGATGTAGCTGGAGCCACACTGTTTATAGGCTCTTATCATTTTCATGCATTTTCTGGGTTAATTTAACCCAAAGGCTTGATTTGTCACTTTTTGACCCAAAGCTGGTTTAAAATTTGTTTTGTATTTTGCATGACGAAAATGAACCTATTAACCATTAAGTAACCATTTTCGCAAGATATTAGGATGTAAAAATAGCAGTGGCGGCTGGTGACTGCTCTTCCGAGGGGCGCAAATTAAAAATAAGTGTTCGGAGTGTCATGTGTGTTGCTTGTGTTTTCAAAATATGTGTTTATTGCATCATGTGAACCATGTGCACCATGTGTTTTTTGTCAAAATAAGTGCCTGCTGCACACGCTTCAAAACCATTTGTGATAAAAGAGACGCTCACGTTCACAAAATACACACAAGACACTCACTTAACAGTTAACTCTGATTACGCATGAGATTATGCGAGTATCTGGCAACACGAGTGTTTTTTTTTATAAACCCTTTAGACGGGTCTGCAGCAGGCACTTATTTTGACAAAACATGTGATGCACATAGGTTCACTCGGCGCACCGAACACATATTTTGACATGACGAACCACACACATGACACATGTAAAGGGGGTTTTCTATTTCATAAAGAGGATAATGCGATCATGCACCACTGTTATCCTATATAGACATACAGGATTTTTATGTTGCTGAGTTGACCAGTGTGTTATTTTTAGTCAGGATGTACCAAATTGTTGATCTGGTCACTCTTAATGTTCCTGCTATCTCTCTGATGGATTTGTTGTGTTTTTAAAACCTAAATATGGTCTGTATCACTTGCATGGAGATCTCCCTGAACCAAATGATTTTGCTTCACAGCCACAGCTTTCAAATGCAATTGCCACACTTAAAGCAACACCAAAGAGTTTTTTTTACCTTAAAATAACGTTTCCAAAAAAGTTTCAGTGGTTCATCCACTCAAAACAGGGTGAATGGCACTTTCACATTCGCTTTGCAGCCCTCTATCGGCCAAAACCGCACTAAAGAAGTTTCCAGCAACCGTCGGGTAGTGGTCCTGTAGTTCGAGTGAAAACTACAAAAATTTGCTTTACGGCAGACCTACAATCCAATCAGAGCCAGCTATGCTGCAGTATTTCTGACAGTTCTAATGAACAATTACACTTCTAACCTGTAGGGGGAGCAAAGAGTAATAACTCTTTAGTGTTGCTTTAAAATTAACTCCAGACCTTTAAAGGAATAGTCAATTTTCTTAAAAGAAAAATCCAGATTATTTAATCACCACCATGTCATCCAAAATGTTGATGTCTTTCTTTGTTCAGTCCAGAAGAAATTATGTTTTTTGAGCAAAAGATTGCAGGATTTTTCTCATTTTAATGGACTTTAATGGACACCACCACTTAACACTTAACAGTTTTTTCAACGGCGTTTCAAAGGACTCTAAACGATCCCAAACGAGGCATAAGGGTCTTATCTAGCGAAACGATTGTCATTTTTGACAAGAAAAATAACAAATATACACTTTTAAACCACAACTTTTCGTCTAGGTCCGGTCCAGCGTGACTTAACGTAAATGTGTAGTGATGTAGGGAGGTCACGTGTTACATATATAAAACGCACATTTGCGGACGCTTGTCAACAATAAACTGACACAAAGACATTAATTAGTATCAGTTGACATACAACAACATCGGAACGGTCCTCTTTCAAAGCACTTGTAAACACTGGGGCAGAGTTTCGCGTTCGTCCTCCGTGACCTCTTGACGTCATGACGTATTGCTTGAGGTCACGCTGACGCTTTCAGGACGGGATCTAGACGAGAAGTTGTGGTTTAAAAGTGTATATTTGTTATTTTTATTGTTAAAAATGACAATCGTTTCGCTAGATAAGACCCTTATGCCTCGTTTGGGATCGTTTAGAGTCTATTGAAACTCCGTTGAAAAAAACTGTTAAGTGTTGAGTTAAGTATTAAATGTTGGGCTCTATTAAAGTCCATTAAAATGAGAAAAATCCTGCAATGTTTTCCTCAAAAAACATAATTTCTTCTCGGCTGAACAAAGAAAGACATCAACATTTTGGATGACATGGTGGTGAGTAAATAATCTGGATTTTCCTTTTAAGAAAATGGAATATTCCTTTAACATCTGTCATTCATGAGGAAATTATTTAACAAATAGACAATACCTGTCCATAAAACAGCTTTTGAGGAAACTGTCCCATTACTTTTGACCCCTTTAAAAAGGGGGAAGCTACATATTAAACAGCTGTAATTCCTAAATCCTTCAGCCAATATGGATGTGAAAACCCCTCAAAATAAAGCTGAGAGTGTTCACTGTTAGCCAATATTTATAATATGACTGTAACTGGAATACATTTTGGTAAACAGCTAAAATAACACAAAATGTGCCTCTGTCCCAATATTTATGGACCTAACTGTACATGTTGTGACGAACTTCGCATCATGCGCCCTCGAAAAAAGAAGTCACCGGCCGCCACTAAAAAATAGGCTTGTTTCATTTTTTTTCGTTGGAATACTTGATTCTGATTGGCCAGTTGCGACATTTGCAGGTTTGTTATTTCCAGATAACAACCGCTCAAAACTAATAACACACGGTAACCCGGATACTGCAAATCATTTTGACAGGTACAGTTTAACATTACACAAAAAATTAATATAAATATATATTTTAATAACATAGATTACATTTACAAATGATTCAACCAAATGGCGTGTTTGTGACATTTGAATGTCTTGTCTTATCTTAAAACTAGGGATGCACCGATAGGATTTTTTTAGGCCGATACCGATTTAAACAGACAACTTCTGGCCGATACCGATACCGATATTAAACACTTGTATATAATACTATACAGTTGGTCTATTAGCTAGTTTATTTCTGCATCAAATTATTTTTACTGAACATGGATTTGATCTAATTAACATTCAACTGACCAACATAATAAGAGAGGCACAAATTAAGCTAAAACAAATATAAAAAGACAGCATGACAACCTTCAAAGGTGGTTTTAGCTATTCAATATTTATTTCATTAACAACATCAACTAATTTTGTACATAAAATGGATTTCTTTATGCAGTTAATTAATAAAAAAAAAAAATCGGTATCGGCCTTTCTCGTGCTATTGCCGATATGCCGATGGTTTCAAATTCATCAAAAATCGGCCGATAAATATCGGTGGCCGATACATCGGTGCATCACTACTTAAAAACAAAAGTAAACAGGTTTTCTTTGTGGAAGGGGTGCATTCGTTAATAAAATATATCAATATTTCATGTTCCTTACATTTCTTATGAGGTAAATAGTTGTGTAATAAGCGGGATAATGTACAGGCAGCTGGTTGTTTTCGTCAAATATCGTGGCTAATATCTGCAATAACAACCGTCTGCCTATAAATATGCCGGCCTGTTTTTTTTTTACCATATTCACCCAATCTTCCATGCAAGTAGCACATGCATGGAAATAAACAATGTATGCAATGTCGTAAAACAGCTTTATTACACAAGCATATTAACGTCATCAAGCACTTGTTCCTCTTCTCTTCCAGTCTCCGAGGACGCTGTCTCCCACCCCTTCTGCTGAGGTCAGTGACTCATACAACCTATACAAAATTCAGAAAACATGATTTTTTTTTGTCCATGTACAGTCGCTGTTCATTTGTGAACTACCGCTAAATAAGAAAGTTCATTTAGTAGTCAACATGTACAATCTCCTGAAACTTTCTCTGCTGTGTGTAATGGCACGTGTGCATGTGTGTGACAGGGTTGCTATGACATGAGGGAACGCATCATCCAGCGGTCCACCAGTCAGGGCTCCATCGGTTCTCCAGTCTATCACCGCCATAATTACATACCGTCCCTATCCAAATCTCCACAGCACTTTCACAGACCAGGTGAGTCAAATGAAATCATCCATTTAATTCTCCCTCCATAGGATTTCAGAGGAGTTTATGGGCCCGCGGACTACTTGTGTCACGCATCTCGCGTTACCTTTCCTCGCTCTCGGTTTCTTCCTGACCCTGTGACCTTTCTCCTTCCTCTGCTCATGTGTACTCCTCTTTTCTCCTCTTTTATTCTCCTTCTCCTCTGCTCCTCCTCATTTCCCTGAGCGGCTGGCAGGAATGCTGAAGCTCTCCTCTTCCTTGCGCTCCAGTCACAGCGATACTCGCCCCACCTCCCCTTTCCGACATCACTTTCTTCCCCACACCAAAGGTAAGGCTCCCGTCAACCTTACCTGTTCGCCTCATTCTCAATGTCAGTTTTGTAAACACAACATCACCTCCCTCACCTCGGTTTAAGGCCGCACTAATGACTCTATAGATGTAGCGCTACTGTATGAGAAAATCACATGTTGTTGTAATGCTTGAATGGCACAAGGTTCTGTGTTTGGTTTTTAATGCAAACACACATTACTAATGACATGCTCCTCTGTATAATGTCCCTTTCCTCTCCACAGATTCGTTCTGCATAGGTATGTCTTGACTTCACAGCTGTTATCGACTCATGTACATGTGTATAGCAGATGCATGCTGGTGTATTAACCCTTTCATCATGCTTTCATTCTGTCCATTCAGTGAGATGCTAGGTTGTTGTGGCTTTATTTTATACAAAAAACTTAGTAAACTGCCTTTAAATGCAATATCTGAAATAAAACCTTGTATGCAGCATCACAATGCAAAATTCTGGGTTGTTTCAACACAGTATTTTTTAATGATGTTACTAAGCTAGGCTATTATGCTATACTACTGTATACTTTACTATACTACTTATTTTACTCTGCTGTACCATGCTATGCTACACTATACCATACCATACAATTGCATAACACAGCATACTATACCATAAAATATTGTACCATAGAATACCATAAAATACTGTACTATAGCCTGTAAAACTATACCATAGCATAGCACACCATACCATACTATAACATACCATACTATACTATAGCATCCCATAAAAACTATACTACAGTATAACATACTATACCATACTATGGCATAACATACTTTACCATAGCATACTATACTATAGCAAAGCATACCATACTATACTATAACATACCATACTATGCTATATTGTACCATAGCATTCTTTACCATAGCATATGTTACATGCATACTATAGCACACCACATTATACCATAGCACACCATACTATACTATAGCATACATATTACATTATATTATACCATACTATACTATACCATAGCATTCTATACCATAGCGTTCCATAATATACTATAGCTGCCATACTATACCATAGCACACCATACTATACCATAGCACACCATACTATACCATAGCACACCATACTATACTGTACCATAGCCTTCCATACTATACTATACCATAGCATACATACTATACCATAACATACTATACTATAGCATATCATGCTATACTATAACATACTATACTATGCTATACTATACCCTAGCATTCTATACAACAGCATACCATAACATACCATAGCATACCATATTATACTGTACCATAGCCTACCATACTATACTATACCCAAGCATACATACTATAACAAACTATACTATAGCATATCATGCTATACTATAATACTATACTATGCTATTCTATACCATAGCATTTATACAATAGCATACCATAACATACCATAGCACACCACACTACACCATAGCACACCACACCACATAAAATACTATACTTTAACATAGCTTACTATACCCAGTGTTTCCCATACATAGGCTCTACTTGGGCGCTGCGCCCAGGTAAATTGCGACCCACCCAGGTAAAAAAAAATCACTTTACGAATTTCCGTATTTTCTGAACTCGACTGGATGACCCGTGTTTTGGAGAGAGAGAGAGAGAGAGAGCGCGAAAGAGAGAGCGCGAGAGGGAGAGCGCGAGAGAGAGCGTCGGGTGACCGTGAAGATGATGCACGCGTCATAAACTCATCATCCAGCGCGGCAAACTGGATCAACTGCAGCAGCACATACGGAGCAGCCAGGGAACACACTGCGACCAAAATGGTCGCATATGCTTATGTGCATATGTGTTTATAGCATCTAAGTTGGCTTCATTTTGCGTGCAAGCACGTTGTGTCTCTCCGGTTGAGTGTCCGTTCACGTGCTCTGTTTCTCAATGAATTGGGCGCGACGCGAAGCAACCTCAGTGTCACATTGTATCCTTTCATGTTTCTAAACTTGAGCAGAGTTTTACCATTAGAGGTCTTTCTTCACTGAGGACGCGGGACCCGTACGGTTCCGGGTTTATATTTTAAATGGTCAGATGGGTCCGGGTCGGTCCTAGTTCATTACTTCGGGTCCCAAGTCTGATTAATATTGTGTGTAAAACCCGAGTCGATCGGAGAACGGCCGTGAGCGCTACCGCGCTAAAGCTCGAGTGCTGTTTTAGCGTGCCTCCGGTTTCTATGGCGATAGCAACTGGCTCTTGTCACGACCACGCGCCGCTTCATTTTCTTTATCCCATTTTTTAATAATCTTACTATTAATAGACAATATCTTTACTAAAATCTAAACAGTTTGCACAGAGATTGTAGCAAAAAGCAGTGCTAATACTGAATGAGCAAAGCTCTAGCTGACTCAGGATATAAAAAACGCAAAGCTGTAATGTAAAGTCTGTCATCGGGACAGCAAGTAGACTTTTAAATCTGAAATAATTAGTGGATTAAGCTTTTTTTAATCGGCAAAAGAGAAATAGAAAGCAGAAGCAGTAAAAGTGCCTATCTTATAGAAGTTATTAACATTATAACATCAGTCACATTTATAATCTATAGACCTGCACTGTCTATATAGGCTATAGTATACATAGTATTGTATATAATTGAGTTTGATAAAAGGGGTCATCAAATTGCTTCATATATCAGTGCAAAAACATAAAGTGTTTTCGTGGTGCTTTGACAAACAGTGTCAGCTTTGTTTATGGCAAGAAAAGTTTGGGGTGGTTAGATTAATGAACTATAATGTGAAATTAATATGAATGTTTTATAAATCAAAGTATTGTGTTGTGTCACACATTATTAGTTCTTTGTTACATGTATAGTAGACCATTTTTTGTCGGTGGATAATAATGATTGCCCTTTTCACCAGCTACCACCACAAGTAAATTTCAGATCTGTGGGAAACACTGCTATACCATATGGCATAACATACTTTACCATAGCATACCATACTATACTATTACATACCATACTATACTATACCATAGCATACATACTATAACATATCATACTATACTATAGCAAAGCATACCATACTATACTATAACATACCATACTATGCTATACTGTACCATAGCATTCTATACCATAGCATACCATAATATACTATAGCACACCACATTATTCCATAGCACACCATACTATACCATAGCACACCATACTATACTATAGCATACATATTACATTATATTATACCATACAATACTATACTATACCATAGCATAACATAATATACTATAGCTGCCATACTATACCATAGCACACCACACTATACAATAGCATACCATACTATACCATAGCATACCATACTATACTATACCATAGCATACATACTATACCATAGCATACTATACTATAGCATAGCATGTGATACTATAATACTATACTATGCTATACTAAACCATAGCATTCTATACATTAGCATACCATAACATACCATACCATACTACACCATAGCACACCACACTATACAATAGAAAACCATACTATACTATAGCATACCATACCATACTATAACATACTATACAATAGCATATCATGCTATACTATAATACTATACTATGCTATACTATACCATAGCATTCTATACAATAGCATACCATAACATACTATAACATACCATACTATGCTATACTGTACCATATCATTCTATACCATAGCATACCATATTATACTATAGCACACCACATTATACCATAGCACACCATGCTATACCAAAGCACACCATACTATACTATAGCATACATATTACATTATATTATACCATACAATACTATACTATACCATAGCATACCATAATATACTATAGTTGCCATACTATACCATAGCACACCACACTATACAATAGCACACCATACTATACCATAGCATACCATACTTTACTGTACCATAGCACACCATACTATACTATAGCATACATATTACATTATATTATACCATACAATACTATACTATACCATAGCATACCATAATATACTATAGTTGCCATACTATACCATAGCACACCACACTATACAATAGCACACCATACTATACCATAGCATTTTATACAATAGCATACCATAGCATACCATACTACACCATAGCACACCACACTATACAATAGAAAACCATACTATACCATATCCTACCATATTATACTATACCATAGCATACATACTATACCATAACATACTATACTATAGCATATCATGCTACACTATAATACTATGCTATACTATACCATAGCATTCTATACAATAGCACACCACACTATACCATAGCACGCCATACTATACCATAGCAGCATACCATACTATACTGTACCATAGCCTAACATATTATACTATACCATAGCATATATATACTATACCATAACATACTATACTATGCTATACTACACCATAGCATTTTATACCATATCATACCATAAAATACCATAGCATACCATACTATACCATAGCACACCACACTATACCATAGCACACCATACTATACCATAGCACACCACACTATACCATAGCACACCATACTATACCATAGCATACCATAATATATTTTGCCATGCCATACTATACTATGCCATACTGTACTATACCATAGCAAAGCATACCATAAAATACTGTACCACACCATACTATAGCATACTATTCTGTACCATAGCCTTACATACCATCCTATACTATAGCATACTATACTATACCATAGCATACCATAAAATACTGGACCATACCATACTATAGCATACTATACTGTACCATAGCCTACCATACCATACTATACTATACTATACCATAGTACAGCATACCATTACATTCTGTACCATACTATACTATAGCATATAATACTATAGCATAGCATACCATGCTAAACTATTCTGTACTTTACCACATAACTAAATGCTATATAGCGCAGCTAGTGTATAATGCTCTAAAATGCTCCCTATCTAGGCAGCTCACTAAGTTTTTGACAAAGTAAATTTATTTTGCATGTCTTTTTATGTATGTTGCACAAATTGTTTTTATCCCAGGCTTAACTAACTCTTTGCAAAAACTAATCCTTCCATGTCCAGACACCAAAAAATATTTTACTAACAAGTGAGTGACCTTCAGATTTTGAAGTTGAACTTTGGCCCCTGATGTCGAGTGTCACTGTGCTCATGATTGTGAAGCGTTCGCATGTCGTCTCTTTCCACGTCATACCCGTTTCTTATTCGTGGGGCCGACACGCGGCCCAGTCCGTCCCACCCTCTCACCTCTCGGTCAACGTCTTTTTCTGTTTGCCCATCTATCCGTCAGTGAAGATGTATTCCAGCATTATTCTCTCTTTCTTTTCTTCTTTCATTCATTCTTTTTGCTTTCGTTTCGTTTCTCCCGCTTATTCTCTTCTTCTTGTTTGGAGGCACTGAGCCGTCCAGTGGCCGGAGTTCTCCCCTTTCCTCTCGGCCGGCCACCCCGACCCTCTCTCTGACCCCTAAACATTTCCACATCCCAGGTAGGAGCTGGAGCCATCCGTTTAAATCAGCCTCTTACGGTTGATTTCTCTGTTTTTTATACTTTTAATCTCTATTTTTCTCTCATACTCACCACATTATGTTGATTTATTCATTTGTGCTTTTGATTGCCTTTTCATAGTAGATTTTGATCACATCTTATGCTAAATACATGTATTTCCACATATAATGAGTTCTGGTTTATTTTATATGCATCAGTTTTTCCTGAATCATAATCAGCAGACAGTGATTGAATGATTGGAGCGTATTGTTTTTGGCCGGGTTTGCAATCAAATGTGTTACTGAAAAAAATATTTATTCTCAATCCACAGATCAAGGCATTAATATGTATAGAAAACCACCAATCTACAAACAGCATGGTATGGTTACTTTCAAAACTTGACAGACATTTGCTTTAACAAGTTCATTCAAATGTATAGTTTTGCATGTTGTGTGTTTATGATCTGTGGTCTATTAATTTATGTATAAATTAAAATATAAAGCAGGTATTTTAGATGTTAAGTTCACCTGCCATATTTAATTTTTGACTGTGTGTATGTGCTTGATGTCTGATTAATATTTATTTATATATGTTTATGTGCGTTGACTTCGTCATCCGTTAATATGTGGTTATGATGCTTGTCACATCACATCCTATGTTTACATGTAAGTATCATTTGACGTCATCATTTTTCTCATCTTTAAGAGTCTTCAGTTTCTCCACCATTTTTCTCTTTCACACGACTGACTCACCACAACAAACTAAAATTCCTTCTTCTTTAACAATCGCTGTTAATCTTATTCTGCCTTGCAACTGCATGGATTTATAGCCTTTCAGATCCCATAACAAATTCAATGAAACCTCAGATGACCCTGCTCTAGTCTCTTCACATACATTTAAAGTCAGACTGTCGTCTTTTACTGGTTCCAAAATACAGTTTACAAATCTACATTTTCTTCTTGCTTAATAATATACAGCACCATACATTTGCAAACAGTAGCATGAACAACAATTTAAATTGTCCTGTATTAAATATAGTGGTGGCCATTGATATATCAAAGCATTTTACACTTTTTAATCAATAAAAATAAAGCTACAAAAATAATAATACTGCTAAAAGAAATTGCATTAGCAGTTTAACCATTTCATGCTAAAATTGTAATGCTTTGATACTAAATGGCCAGCACTGTACATAAGCCGATCGACTGATAGTTTAGTACTGATTCAGATTCAGCTGCCCTGGCAGCCCAAAGCAAGTCTGCCGATGACATCATCAAATCATCCAAGTTCCCTGCTGCCCACGCCCCTCGAGCGGACGAAACCCCAAAGATTGAGACCGAATACTGGCCGTGTCCTCCATCCCTCGCTGCTTTAGGTACTGTATGCCTCCGCCTCTGACTCGTCCAATGGAAGCTAAATTTTGTAAACAATTCGGGGATTGAATGCCTTGGTCCTATTATATTTGGTCTTTGATTCTCATTTATCCTCTCAGAGTCAATCATAGTGGTGGTAAATCTGAGAAATGCTCTTCTGTAGCGTGCTATAAGTGGATTTACAGACACAAATAAATAAAATACAGCCATCTGTCCGAATAAAACAATAATTTCACAACTCAAACTGATCTTTTTTTATTTTTATTTGTTTCACTCATGTTGCCATTTTTATTTGTTTTCTACTGTATGTGTGTACACCACAAATTCCCATTGCAGGTTGCCATGGCTACAGCAATTTGACACAATTTTAATCAGCTTAATCATTACTCTTTCTTTCTTGTTTCATTTGACCATCCTGGACTGGCAGGCTCAGATGGGAGAAGTCGCTCACGAGATGAGGAAGAGGATGAACATCAGAAACGCAGGCAGCTTCAAGAAGAACATCTCAGCAAGGTAAATTATATTTTTTTCTATGATATATATATATATATATATATATACTTAAAGGAATATTCCATTTTCTTAAAAGAAAATTTACTCACCACCATGTCATCCAAAATGTTGATGTCTTTCTTTGTTCAGTCCAGAAGAAATTATGTTTTTTGAGGAAAACATTGCAGGATTTTTCTCATTTTAATGGACTTTAATAGAGCCCAACATTTAATACTTAACTCAACACTTAACAGTTTTTTTCAACGGAGTTTCAAAGGACTAAAAACGATCCCAAACGAGGCATAAGGGTCTTATCTAGCAATACCATTGTCATTTTTGACAAGAAAAATTTAAAATATGTACTTTTAAACCACAACTTTTCGTCAAGGTCCGGTCCAGTGCGACCTAACGTAAATGTGTAGTGACGTAGGGAGGTCACGTGTTACATATATAAAACGCACATTTGCGGACCATTTTAAACAATAAACTGACACAAAGACGTTAATTAGTATCAGTTGACATACAACAACGTAGGAACTGTCCTCTTTTAAGATGCTTGTAAACACTCGGGCGGAGTTTCGCGTTCGTCCTCTGTGACCTCTTGAAGTCATGACGTATTGCGTGGGGTCAGCTGGCGCATCACGACCGGATCTACATGACAAGAAGTTGTGATTTAAAAGTGTATATTTGTTATTTTTATGGTCAAAAATGACAATTGTTTTGCTAGATAAGACCCTTATGCCTCGTTTGGGATCGTTTATAGTCCTTTGAAACTCCGTTGAAAAAAAAACGTTAAGTGTTGAGTTAAGTATTAAATGTTGGGCTCTATTAAAGTCCATTAAAATTAGAAAAATCCTGCAATGGTTTCCTCAAAAAACATAATTTCTTCTCGACTGAACAAAGAACGACATCAACATTTTGGATGACATGGTGGTGAGTAAATTATATGGATTTTTCTTTTAAGAAAATGGACTAATCCTTTAATGCATTTGGCAGATGCTTTAATCCAAAGCAACTGTGTGCATCATTTTATCAGTATGTTCTCTGGGGATCACACCCATGACCTATGCATCGCAAACGTAATCCTCTACAAGTTGAGCTACAGGAACACTAAATATGCCATGAAATGTCTGGATTGTGCTAAGATTTTAAAGGGACACTCCACTTTTTTTGAAAATAGGCTTATTTTCCAGCTCTCCTAAAGTTAAACACTTAATTTTTACCATTTTGGAATCCATTCAGCCGATCTGGTTCTGGCGGTACCACTTTTAGCATAGCTTAGCATAATCTATTGAATCCGTTTAGACCATTAGCATCGCGATCAAAAATGACCTAATAGTTCCGATATTTTATTAATGATATTACGCAGTGCCTGAAAATAATCCCCTGCTATTAAAAGTTACCAAAGAGACTATTTTGGTTTGCTGCGTAATATCATTGCGCCTGCTGCAGCCATGTTACGTCAGCAAAGTCCTTGATTTTCACGCCAGAATGAGAGTATAGTTCCTAACCATATTGGCCTAGAAAATTGCAACTTTTAATTTTCTGTCAGTCTAAGTGGACGATGTAACTACAGAAGAGTCACAGTTTTAAATAGGAAAAATATCGAAACTCTATGGTTATTTTTGAGCGCAATGCTAATGGTCTAATCAGATTCAATGGATTATGCTAAGCTTTGCTAAAAGTGGTACCACCAGACCGTAATGGATTCCATAACGGTACAAATCTAATGTTTAACTCTAGAAATTGAGTATGCTGGAAAATGAGTATATTTAAAAAAAGTGGAGTGTCCCTTTAAAGGCGGAGTCCATGATGTTTGAAAGCCAATGTTGATATTTGAAATCACCTAAACAAACACGCCCCTACCCCAATAAAATCTGGACCTTCTGTTGATAGACCCGCCCCACACATACGCAACCCGGCATTTGATTTGATTTGATTGGCTATAAGTGTGTTTTGGTAGTCGGC
Organism: Paramisgurnus dabryanus; assembly: GCF_030506205.2. Lineage (NCBI taxonomy): Eukaryota > Metazoa > Chordata > Actinopteri > Cypriniformes > Cobitidae > Paramisgurnus > Paramisgurnus dabryanus. The sequence continues at coordinate 49,959,806 of NC_133337.1, read as the reverse complement.
CCGTCTCCTTTTCCAAACCGTTTTTCAAACATCGTGGATCGTCTCATGCTCAATTGCAGATCCAGTCTGGACTTGGGAAGCTGATTCTGAAGGAGGAAATGGAGAGGGAAATGAACAGAGAGAAATACCCACGCAGTATCGTCGCCCAACGTTTTGACTCCCAATATGCAAACTGTATCGCAGGTATATAATGCGAACTGCATGCACAAACAAGCATACAGTAGCTTACTCTGAAATTAATATAATGATTTTTCTCTGTTGCAGACTCTAAAACATCATCTCTGCCCGGATATGGACGCAATGGCCTGCATCGGGTAAGTCAGTTGTAAACCTACAAAGGCGTTCACAGCTAGAGAGGACCATAATTTGATGTAATTTAATGTTCAATTTTTCTTTTCTCTGTGCTTACAGCCACAATCTACTGAGCTCTCGCAGTATAACAGTTATGGGGATGTATGTGGAGGACAAAGAGGTAATGTGGTACTCTAGTGCACTAAACTAATAAAAAAGTTGGTTCAACTGTAAAAAGTGAATTACCTGGTTGCCTTAAAATTAAATTTTGAGTTCAACTTTTGTTTTTTGAGTCAGCTACTGTACAATTTTTAAGTTGAATAACCTCAAAATGTAAAAGCAACCTGGTAACTAAATTTTTTAAGTTGAAACCACAGTGTGTCATTACGTTCTAAGTAATGTCTTCATTGTTTTTCTCTTTTTACAGATTTCAAGGTATGTGACTGACACGCAACAAGCACTGAGCATGTGCATCAGCTCTCATGCACATATGAAAATGAAATCATGCTAATGGCACTCATGCCCTCATTGCTATGCTTGCATCTGAGTTTGAGCCATGGGCAAAAAGCACAGTCAAGCTTTGAAAAACATCTCCATCTCTCAGCACTGATGCCACATGACAGATCACAGGGATGATTTAGTGTTCACATCTCTTGAGAGCAATAGCTGTTAGGAATTAGAACCAGAAGTTTCCCCAAATTCTGATTTTTTGTTTTGTTTTTTATCATCTGCATCACATATATATGTTTTGTTCTGTAGCCCACCCAAGATGCCCAAGATTCCATTACACGAATGGACAGGGGAATATCAATGCCTAATATGTTGGAATATAAAGCAAGTATCCCAAATATTTTCTTTCATGAGAATTAGACATTTTATCTACATACTGAGGGTCCCCTTACATGGAAGTCGCCATTTTGTGCCACCATGTTCTACAGAAGCCCTTAACGGACAAAAGTTGTCTCCGAAGATGACATGTTTGTCCGGTGGCAGCTACTGTTGCTTCTCTATGCATTTTAAAAGCGAAGGGTAAGCAGTGGACTGAGCCATTGGTTGCAATTTGCAACCTCACCACTAGATGCAGCTAAAATTTACACACTGCACCTTTAAATCATAACAAAATCAAAAAGTTTTCCTGTCCAAAAGAACCAGATTGATTTGGATTTTTTATTTCACCCATATAAAGTAATTGACTATGGTAATCGGAATTTGTTTTCTCCAATTTATATATAATATATATATATATATATATATATATATATATATATATATATATATATATAAAACAATTGTATATATATGCAACAATTCTGGCCCCCTACACTTTTTCCAAAAACACAAACTTTCTGCACCCAAGGCATTGTACTTCAGTATATGTTTCACTGCATGCTCGCATCTCTGCTTTTACATGCGCTGTGTGCTGCAGTATTGTGTTTGTACGCTCATTGTTAGAATATAATGACTGTGCATCATTCCTCCATCCACCGCTGCTTTCAGCAGTTCATTGTGTTTGGCAAATGCCTTGCATAGCATCCTCATAACAACACAATCCCTCCTTTTATAAAGGTGTACCCATATGAAATGCTCACTGTCGCCAACAGAGGGCGTACTAAGCTACCGAAGGACGTGGACAGGTCGAGATTGGAGGTAGGAAAAAGCCAGTACAGGCTTTGTCCCAAATCGCACCCTTTATGTGGCCTTAAATTGTGCGTGCTCGCTTAGTCTACGAGTCCGTAGGGTGTCCTATCTGTCATTTTTATGCTTCGAAGTGTGCTCATCACCACTCCCTTTGCACCCTTGATGCGGTCTTCAGCGAAGCATGCACTGCAGACTACCAAATCAAAAGTCCTTGCAATCAGACGAATCAGATGACAGATGGGAGTTTACAATGAGTAAACGAGTTTGTCCCACAATACGAAATCGTAAACTTGCGTCAAGGGTCCCTAAGGTCTGCACTACATGATGTCATCAAAGTCCGGAGTGTGCCATTTGGGACAGGGCCATAGTAGTGTCACATTACTGAAAGGCAAAATAAAGTGATGATGTAAAATTGAATATTTTTGTTTGTCTTTCAATTTAAATCCAGCGTCACTTGGCTCCCGAGACGTTCTTTGACATTTTCGGCATGGGAATCCACGAGTTCGACAGACTTCCTCTTTGGAAGCGCAATGACATGAAGAAGAAAGCGAAACTTTTCTAGATGATGTGCATGTTTAATTTATCAGTCACTCATGTAATGTATTAGAGCTTTAGTCCTCTGATTGACATTTCCTTGTTTATTCCTTTGGTTTGTTTTAGTTCTTTGTTTGTTTGGTTTGCATCCAACAATTACACACATAAACATTCAGTTTCCCACTTTTTTTGTTTTCCCTGGATCTAGATATTACAATCGAGTCTTTGATATGAACAACATGAGGTTTGAGTGTAGCGTGTGCTTGCACTCATTAAACCCGCTTCCAGAGATTTCTCCCTCGTGGCCCTCTTGTAAAACAAAACTGTAATTTTTTTGGATAGGGGACCGCGGGGCTGTCAGCGGGGATCTCTCTCTAAACAGGCTGTTAAGGTGGTGAGGCTGGAGGAACCCCTGGTGACCCCTGCCGCTACAAACCTAACAAGAACTTTGATGTTTGTTGAAGTGGGGAAATGAGAGCTACTGAAGATGAGAGGCTTGAGCTCCACCCGCGGAGCCAAGGTCCCCGGCTCATCCGGGCCCCGGTTCTGGAAAACATTAGAACGTGTTGAAACTGGCGTTCATTCCCACCAGACCTCTCCTGCCTGGCCTGGTCTTCAAAAAACCATGTTACCCTGAAAAGTAGATAGCATATTTTCACCATACAGCACCTGATATAGATAAGTTTTTATCCAAAAATGTGTCTAATACATAGGCCGTGGTGGTTATTTAAAAAAATAAGCTTATTTTTATGGGACGTTTTACCACTAGAGGTCAGGCTCAAGTCATACGTATGATTGCTCTTCTCTTGCACAGAGTCCTCTGAATCAGACAGTCTGTTTATTATGACCACAGTTTGGTCCTTTCTGCGATATTTAATAACATATTGTTTTAAATAAAGCTGATTTTTAAAAGAAAAACGAAGAGGTGTTTCGATACTGCCAGCGTATTGCCGTGAGAATTGATGGAGCAGCCATATAGCATTCGTGCCTTTAGGGCCGTATCTCAGTCGTTCATTCATAATATTGCTGCCGAATAATCCCATGGACTCTGTTTCAGCTTGCAGATGCATTATGGGATGCCGTTGGCTATTATTCCCAACAGTTTCCTGTGTTACTAACAGGGTTAATGATGACAGAGAACTAGGACATATTACAGCATTGTGCTTTTATAGTATCACGAACATGCAACGATGATGAGTGTGATTACTAGAAACAAACGTGTATGTCACTTTAAAAGTATACGAAGAGTTGGTTTTGATAAAATCACCCCTACTATGTACCTCACCTTTTCTGTCTTTTTGAGGGAAAGGTTTGATGAAAAGGGTGTAAAAGCTCTGCTGAGTAATAAAAATCTGCTTCAGAACCTATTAGTGTTTTTCTTTATGTTGTCCAACATAATCATTGCTGTGTGCGGCGTGAAATATATGAGCGATCTCTGTGTGTGCATGCCATTATTTGTTCTGTCTCGAGAAATGTGGATCGAGGGGCCCGGCTTTCAAGTGGGAGGTCTGCGTGTTGAGTCACTTGGAAATCCCTGGTGCTTTCCTTCACGTTCTCTATGCCTGATAAATGGACCCTGCCGTATGACCCCTTTCCCACAATGCTCTCCTCCCAGGCTTCACAGTCTGATTCAAAATAAGCTTTGGCATCTTGATACACCAGAGCAGTCCCACTGTAACTTCAGCTTGACTGTTGTGGAGTTTTTATTATTGTTTTTTGTTACTGTCAACCCTACTGAAGATTTGTAATGAGATGATTTTCCATGGTTGACGGTTAGTTTACTTCCGGTTTCTGTTAGTTTAATGGTCTGACTAGTGCCTAAACTGAACAAATACCTAGTCTAAAATAACACATTATTTGGTTTCCTGAAGATAAGGGGAGATGGCGATCATAGATCACCACTATGTGAAGGAAGGTTTGTCAGCCGGTTTTTAACCCTCAAGAGTTCCTTTAAAAAACTTCCTTAAGTGTTCCTAAGGCCACAAAATGACACCTTCACAAAAACTGCTCTAAAAATAACATACATCAATATTTTTTTTCATTTTAAACGATGCAGTCTTTTAGAACTAGTTCTGCCTGAAACATAGATATCAAATATTGATACAATTTGTGGAAATTTTAACCATTTATATGCCTGTTTGTTTACATTAGCCCATGTTTTTTTAACAGAAAAAACAAAAAAACTAAATATTTTCCAAAAAACACATTTGAACCACCATGTGATTATTATTATTATTATACCCTGAGATGGGTCAAAGATTGGTAGCAACATTGATTTTCATGCATTGTTATTTTTTGAACAAGGTCAGATTTTATAAAAAACTTCCTTAAGTGTTCCTAAGGCCACAAAATGACACCTTTCTAAAAATTGCTCTAAAAATATCATACGTCAATACTTTTTTCATTTTAAACGATGCAGTCTTTTAGAACTACTTCTGCCTGAAACATACATATCAAATATTGATAAATTTTGTGGAAATTTTAACCATTTATATGCCTGCTTGTTTACATTAGCCCATGTTTTTTTAACAGAAAAAACAAAAAAACTAAATATTTTCCAAAAAACACATTTGAACCACCATGTGATTATTATTACTATTATACCCTGAGATGGGTCAAAGATTGGTAGCAACATTGATTTTCATGCTTTGTTATTTTTTGAACAAGGTCAGATTTTATAAAAAACTTCCTTAAGTGTTGCTAAGGCCACAAAATGACACCTTCCCAAAAATTGCTCTAAAAATAACATACATCAATATTTTTTTTTCATTTTAAACGATGCAGTCTTTTAGAACTACTTCTGCCTGAAACATAGATATCAAATATTGATTAAATTTGTGGAAATTTTAACCCTTTATATGCCTGTTTGTTTACATTAGCCCATGGTTTTTTTTACAGAAAAAACAAAAAAACTAAATATTTTCCAAAAAACACATTTGAACCACCATGTGATTATTATTATAATTATACCCTAGGATGGGTCAAAGATTGGTAGCACCATTGATTTTCATGCATTGTTATTTTTTGAACAAGGTCAGATTTTATAAAAAACTTCCTTAAGTGTTCCTAAGGCCACAAAATGACACCTTCCTAAAAATGCTCTAAAAATATCATATGTCAATATTTTTTTCCACTTTAAACGATTCAGTCTTTTAGAACAACTTCTGCCTGAAACATACATATGAAATATGAATTAAATTTGTGGAAATTTTTACCCTTTACATGCCAGTTTGTTTACATTAACCCATGTTTTTTTAACAGAAAAAACAAAAAAACTAAATATTTTCCCCCAAAAAACATTTGAACCACCATTTGATTATAATTATTATTAGACCCTAGGATGGGTCAAAGATTGGTAGCAACATTGATTTTGATGCATTGTTATTTTTTGAACAGGGTCAGATTTTATACAAAACTCACACTTCCTAAGGCCAAAATGATCCTAAGGCCAAAATGACACCTTCCCAAAAACTGCTCTAAAAATATCATACATCAATATTTTTTTCCACTTTAAACTATTAAATGTTTTAACACTACTTCTTCCTGAAACATATATGTCAAATATTAATTAAATTTGTGGAAATTTTAACCCTTTAAATGCCAATATGTTAACATTAATCGAACCACAGTGTTCGGCTGATGTCGTGAAACCTTTTGTGGGACATCATAGCCCAGATAGTGACCTGTCCTGATTTCTCACTCCAGAGACTGAGGGCTGATTCATTTTTTATCTGTAAACACCGGTCAGAATGAGAAGCCCCACATAAGCCTGTAGTTTCTCTGTCTCAAGATCTCTCCAGTCTGTGACTGTCTCCCATGTAGGTTTGTCATGGCCCCAATATACTGCAGGATTTCATGCATCAGCATCAATGAAAAGCTTGAAGTCAGGGCACTGATTCGGGCAGTGGCATAGTGTGTGAGCCCTGGGATCAAATCTCTGGCTGCTGGGAAGTAGCGGAGCATCTCCATGTTTGTGGGAGACCAGAAGATTTTTCCATATTTGACGTCCATCCTGCCGCCACTTCATCCATCTCCTCTCCGCTCTCACCTTCTGACAAGTCTTCTGAAGATCCCTCTAATGAATTAGACTCCAGCTGGTCTACTTCCACCTCTGAGGCCTCCGTGTAGACCTCAGAATCCTCGGAGGAAGATGAGGAGCCATCCTCGCTCTTGAAGTGCATGATTATTTCAGGAGCCTTATGTGTGCTGTAATGCCTTGCCATTTTCACTACTTCTGCTATACTGTTCATACTTATAGCAGTGTACTTGCATAAACAACATGAGCGAGAAACAAAATGAACATTGATTTTGTTTCGGTTCTGGCCTCTCATCGTTTTTATTACTGAATTAGTTTATAACGCAGAATGTGCCCTTCAAAGAGAGAAGAATTTGGATATGTTGAATATGCCCCCCTGCCCCACTCAACACCGACTCCACCCCGAAATCACCACCACCCCCTTACCACTCAGACACACTTTTTTTACACACACACCAATTTTCAACATTAAAGGTTTATCTTTTCAGCAGTTATGCGGTCCGCAGAAAACAGCACAAATTGTGACATTTTGATGAATGCATGAAATGGTAAAAAGTAGCGCCACCTGGTGGACAAGTATAAAAATTAAAACTTCAAGGCCAGTAGTTTAAAATGATATATTGACATAAAGGTATGTATTAGTTTATGTTAAGATAAATGGGGGGTCAAAAATTGTAGTTATAATGGTTTTCAATGGGGCAGTTTTTGTCCTTAGGAACACATTAGTCGTTTTTTGCGTAGCTTAGCCATTTTAAGCTAATTTAAAAAACTGAAACCAAAATTCAAAAATGTATCAAAAATGATTAACCTTTGGCAAGTTTGGGCAATATTCAATCATCACAGTCAAGATGGTTTAAAAATCAAAATCAAAATGGCACAAAATGTCCCTAGGAACTCTTAAGGGTTAATGTAACATTGTATACATTATACACTCACCTAAAGGATTATTAGGAACACCATACTAATACTGTTTTTTATCCCCTTTTGCCTTCAGAACTGCCTTAAGTCTACGTGGCATTTATTCAGCAAGGTACTGAAAGCATTCTTTAGACATGTTGGCCCATATTGATAGGAAAGCATCTTGCAGTTGATGGAGATTTGTGGGATGCACATCCAGGGCACGAAGCTCCTATTCCACCAAGATGCTCTATTGGGTTGAGATCTGGTGACTGTGGGGGCCATTTTAGTACAGTGAACTCATTGTCATGTTCAAGAAACCAAATTGAAATTATTCGAGCTTTGTGACATGGTGCATTATCCTGCTGGAAGTAGCCATCAGAAGATGGGTACATGGTGGTCGTAAAGGGATGGACATGGTCAGAAACAATGCTCAGGCAGGCCGTGGCATTTAAACGATGCCCACTCATCAGACCAGGCAATGTTTTTCCAGAGTTCAACTGTCCAATTTTGGTGAGCTTGTGCAAATTGTAGCCTCTTTTTCCTATTTGTAGTGGAGATGAGTGGTACCCGGTGGGGTCTTCTGCTGTTGTAGCCCATCCACCTCAAGGTTGTGCGTGTTGTGGCTTCACAAATGCTTTGCAGCATACCTCGGTTGTAACGAGTGGTTATTTCAGTCAAAGTTGCTCTTCTATCAGCTTGAATAAGTCGGCCCATTCTCCTCTGACCTCTAGCATAAACAAGGCATTTTCGCCCATAGGACTGCCGCATACTGGATGTTTTTTACTTTTCACACCATTCTTTGTAAACCCTAGAAATGGTTCACAGTAACTGAGCAGATTGTGAAACACTCAAACCAGCCCGTCTGGCACCAACAACCATGCCACACTCAAAATTGCTTAAATCACCTTTCTTTCCCATTCTGACATTCAGTTAGGAGTTCAGGAGATTGTCTTGACCAAGACCACATCCCTAAATGCATCGAAGCAACTGCCATGTGATTGGTTGATTAGATAATTGCATTAATCATTAATGAGAAATTGAACAGGTGTTCCTAATAATCCTTTAGGTGAGTGTATAGTACACATTTTACAATCAAAGTTAGCTCAGTGACATTTTTTATACGCTTTAACTATGAAATATAAACTAAGGTCATCTACTTGTTCGGCAAGACGCTGTTATCCAAATCAACTTCCAGTGCATAAAAATCTATACATTTCTCTTATCAGCATATGTCTTCCCTGGCCTTTAAACTCTGCGGAGCCGCTGGTGGGTCCAAAACTGCATTGTAATTATTTGTGGAGCACAAAGTTTTTTGTAAAATAAGACAATTTTTATCAATTTACTCCAAATTATTTGGGTAGATGACACTTAAATTAAGTCACGCCAATTCTGCAAAAATTTTAATTATACTGAAGAGCCTAAGTATGACCGTTCTGTTGCTAACACAATGCTCCACCAACTGAGCTCATTGTCATGCTTGGTTTAATTTGCTTAACTGTTTAGGACAGATCTTCAGTATTTTTATTATTTCAGATGTTGGCATGAAGAAATCTCTCTGGCAATTCACGACTTTGCTGGTTTACATTTTGAAATCATCATCATCATTGTGGCAAGGCTCCTATAACCACTGAACATTTGGTGATGTTGGGCCGGATATGTGATGGTCAGACCCCACAAGCTCCTATCTGAGTTGAATTTGATGAAAATGTGGAGGTAAAGAGGGGCTTTACTGCCACACATAAAGCCCAATGTTTCCTGAATGTTCTCAAAGAGCTTTGACCAGAAAGCTGTTTTTGCTTAGATGATCCAGACTGCACCTGATCACTCAGTGTAGGAGTGGCAGAATAATATTGTTTAATGACATAACGCCCTCCCCTCGGGGACCCAGGGCAGCGAAAACCAGAGTTTGATCAGGTGGCTCACTTTTTCTGGCGGTGTGAAAACCTACACTGACTTGACAAGGTGGGAAAAATATTGAGAGGCATTTGAGGTTATAGTCAACAGTCGGCAAAAAAGCACAATGCACAGCTGGCTAGTAGATCCTGGAAGATTTTATTGTAAGTGCTCAGAGGTTGCTGTATCTGATGAAACCTTAAATGTTCAGCTATGTTTCATTTATGCATAACTTCTTCTGTCCTAAGTGACTAAATCAAATTAGACATGATGCAATTGTTCACATACATTAAAACTGTAGAGTTATAGAGGGTTTCAAAAGCAACAACATAAATGGCTTTTGTAGCCATAACTTAACTTCTGGAAGACTAACACAAAGAATTAATAGCAACAGTGTCTTTCTAGAGCAGATTATTTTTGATAATAATCAAAATAAATAAATTATCTTAGTTTAAATCATAGCTAAAACATATCAACTACATGCACTGAGCTATTTACTGTCTAGAATTGATGTATACAGTGTTAGCTATGTCTGTAGCAAGCAATCTAGCTAATTCATACATATCCTTGAATTCTTGTTTGGCTGCCTCTCTTCACCCAGTGACCCATGCTCACCTTTTCACTTTGTATTTAGGAAATCGAAAGCTATATATATATATATTTTTTTTGACAAGGTATATGTTTCAGAGGTCAGTTTAGCCACTAGCCATACCGATAAACAAACACAGACCAGATAAACTTGTAACACTAGTCTTGTTTCTTTACTTCAAGACTGATCATAACGGACTGATTAGTCTTTACTATATGCTAGTTGGTCAGACTAGTTTTTAAAACAGTCAACTTCACGACTATGTTAATGCAACCATGCACAGAAGTTAACTTTGGACCATGCGCTTAACCTTGGAAACACATATGCATCCTATGAAACCGTCTATACGAGGGGTCTCCAACCTTTTTGTGAGCAAGGGCTACCACAATGGATAAAACAATCTGGAGGGCTACTTTTTGATAAAGTCTACTCCAAACTTTTTTATTTTACTTGTTGATTTTATTTTGTTTTACTTGTTGATATGTTTTAGTATTGTTTAAAATGTTAACATCCATAAACCAAGCCAAGCTAAAATAAAAAATATGTAATAAATAAATATTACAATTGAGACTATTAATAGAATGTGCTTTGACGGGCACGCTACAGACTGTGTGGGCGGGCACCACGTTGGAGACCCCTGGTCTATATCTATAAAATTTATGTGGATGTTATAGCGCTCATAACTTGGCCATGGGAGAATCTGATGAGAAATATTACATGAGAACTTCAAATTGAAATCTGACTTTTTATTGCAGACTTGATGTCTGAGCGCAGACTAAGGCAAACAGTAAAATATTTAAAACTAATAACATGCACTGTAAAAAATTATTTGCTGCCTTAACATTTTTATGTTTAATCAATTAACTATTATATTTTATATTTTACTTGTAATTTCAACCTACTATTATTTATCTTGAATAGAGATGAGTTGTTATAACTATGCATAAGTTATAAAATGAAGTTGAGGTTTTTATAATTTGTAGTAACTCATCTCTTGTCAAGATAAATAATAGTAAGTTGACATAACTTGTAAATCTGAGTTGATTCAACAAAAAATGTAAGGCAGCAAATTCTTTTTACAGTGTGTGATTACTGTTTCTAAGGATAAAACAAGCTGAGATCCAGCTAGATCTCCATTTGGTCTCCACGTAATGCTGTCTAGGTGAAACAATTTAGTTATTTTGCATTCCTACTTGAGGTATTTCATCTTGGACACACAATCTGGAATTACCCCTGTTGTTCATGTGTTCCTTTTATCCACCTACTGGTTGTTGTGTTCAATAAAGAAGAGCATCTCATCTCCCCCATGTCGTCTTCAGTCTCTCCTCTGACTGATGTACTTGGCACATCCTGAGCACCTCTTTGTGTACGGTGCCTGCGATGGTGTTTTTGTGAGTGTATTTCTGTATTTGTAACATGGGAAAGGTCCTTGAATCAAAAGCCCTCAAGTGGTGGGATGAGGCTGATTCGGTGACCCCTGCTCTCTGAATCACAGCTGAGGAATTTTCTTTGTGCTCTAACCAGTGGCAGCCAGGAGGATCTGCCAATGTCTGCACCCACCCAATCCAGCTGATACACAGCATCCAAACAATTTCCACAATGCATCAGAAACCTTTTTAAACATCTGAGTTGTATTCCCAACTTCTGTTATTTATTCTGAAAGCCTTTGAGGTTTAAAAAATGAACGCCTTATACATTCCAGATAAATTGCAGCAGTGTACAAAAGTGTTTTCTCATTGTTTCTGCTCTTGTGTGTAAACAGCCTTTATGCTCTATGAGTATGAACATATGACCCCCCTCTTCATGCTCTACAGACAAACTTTTGGGAGGCAGACCACCCTCTGTCAAGTCCCTCACCACACACGTCTCGCAGACAGTTTCTCATTCACACATCAACCTCTAAAGCCACAAGATCAGCTGAGCCTGACCGCTGACTGGAAACCTGGTAGATTAACTGCATGCATTTTGTATAGGGGCCACCTCACAGTTTTTCAACACTAATTTAGTTAGTGGGGATTACCCTGTCAATCAACCACTGTCGCTCAACGTGATTGTTGGATAGTCTTTCTATGAGGTCACCACTGTTACAAAGAAAGCATTTATGGTGGGGGTTTTCCAAAAATGATAGGTGTAATTTAACTTATGCTTTCTCAACTATAAGTATACCATTAATCTCTCCAAAAAGTGAACAAAAACTTTCTCTTTGATTCATGCTGAGAAAGGAGGTCATTTTGGTATGGGACTTCCTTTCTGTCTGACCAATATCAACAGAGTTTTAGAGTTTGCAAGGGACCTGTTAGGTTATTTAAAAGTTTTGCAGACTATAAGATGTTTTAAAATATTCATCAGATGATATATGGGAAAATAATATGGACGTTTTACATCACCATTTTAGGAAATTCAATTCTATATGTATATGATCTACAGACAGTTCGTGCTGGGAAAACAAATGTGGCATTTTACGAATTATGATTTATACAAATCTAATCCCCTAGTTCACTGAGAAGGTCTTGACAGGGAAGAGTGGAGACGGAAACTTTTGCAACCCCTTGGGGTTTGGTGGAGGGGTCAGCAACTCGGAGCATGTGACTCTTATTTATCCAGTTCACAGTGATACAAGAAGGAATTCACACACTAACTGAACAATGGACAAAAATATGATATAAATTATTATGTTTATCTAGAGCAAACAAGTTTCACAAAAAATTGTTGTAAAAATTAATCCATAAAAATGATTTGCCAAGGGTCAATATTTACCCCATAAAAACATAATCCTTGGTGATTTTGTTTCCTGCTGAACTCTTTACTTAACTCTGGGTTAATAATTATCCTGAATTTTACTGTAGTAGATGTGTAACCATATGTTAACAGGTAAATGGCATTAATTGGATCAACAACATTTTTACTTACAAATAATAAGGTAAGGGACATGGATTGGATAAATAACATTGCAAATTGCAAAATGAGGTCATCAGTGATGAAAACAACTTGAAAGGGCACCCAACTTGTTTAAATTACTTTCTGCTTCCCCAGGCTTCTTGTGTGAATGCACAGTAATCGGTTTTAAAGGCAGGGTCTATGATCTCTGAAAGCCACTGTTGACATTTGAAATCACCTAAACAAACACGCCCCTACCCCAATTGAATCTGGACCTTCTGTTGATAGACCCGCCCCACAGATACGCAACAATGTCGGTTGTAGCCTGGCCAAGCTGGTGGGTCAGCTGGTCTACCAGTCTGACTAGCTAGACCAGCTTAAAGTGACCAAAACATAGCACACCAGCTTATTTTGATCTTATCTGAAGACTGGCCCTAACCATTTATACAATGTAAAAATGTATTTTAATTCTCTAATCAGTTAACTTAGTTTACAAGACTTAATTTGTGGAATCTTTTTATACATAATTGTTCTGTACATTAAAGTTCAGTAGCCTATAAAGTTATTTTCTGTAATATATTTGGAGCTATATATAACGTTATATGCCTTTTTCCATATTTTGCTGTACAATATGTGAAGTATTTTTTGTTCACTTTTAAGACTGTATTAAATACAGTGCATGTAAAACTCTATTATACTTGGAATTGAATACATGTATTTAATATACAGTAGACTTATTTCTATATTTAAAACTACAATCTGTAACTTTTGCCATCTATGTTAGGACCATAAAATTGCAGGTTTCTTCACGTACTTATTTACGTAGTTTGAAGTCAAATGACGTCAAATTGACATTTACCGCCAAATCTTACCTGACAGCTCAACTTATTACAGTCCTGAATCGGGGTAAGACAAGACAATTTAGTTTTTAATCCCAGTAAATATTGTTTATTTGATTTTTAATTTAATAAAAATCAGGGATTGCAGTTTTAGATAGGTAAATACTGTGCAGCAAAATGACAGTTTATGATTTGACGTACAGTATTGGGCAATGACGCGATCCTGAGGAGGCGTGGCAGTCGGCACGACAGTGCGAGCGAAGCGCATCAGACAACACAACAGAGTTGGACAAGAGGAGAGGAAAACAGTACACCATCAGCCTGAGGATTCAAGACTGTTCAAGTTTAGTTTAACCTGTCTCGGACCGGTCTGATTTGCATCACATAGAGAGAGCTGGCACGCGTGGACGACGTGTGAAGAATGGATAAGCACAAAGGTATGTGAAAATGTATTTCACTGAAGTGTTTGCCGCTTGTAATTCATGTTGTTTGTTTGCACGGATTCGTGTCACGTTCCTTTAAGTTTTTGTAAATGAAAACAGGCTTCTGTAAGCTATTTTAAGCAGTTGCAATGTCTTGCAATCCTTCGCTATATGGAATAACGGAGCGTGGGAATCTGTGGGAATCTCTCTACAGAGGTATGCAATATAAGTGTAATGTGTTTTCAGTCAGACTTCACTTTTTCTTCGCTGATTCATCTATATTCTCTCTCTCTCTCTCTCTCTCTCTCTCTCTCTCTCTCTCTCTCTCTCTCTCTCTCTCTCTCTCTTTCTCTCTCTCTCTTTCTCTCTCTGTTTTTTTGCTGTATTTTTTCTTACTATAATGATGTGGGTTAAGGTACATAAATAAACAAGCATTTATTGGAGATTTTGTCCAGTAACAACAATTGAGCTTCACAAATTCTTTGGATTCCAGTGGTTTAAGCTTTTCATATTCATGGGAATGCAGACCCTTAATAATTCATGACAATTCCTGATAAGACTTCTGTATGGGAGGGACAGCAGCCTAATTTTTATTCTGTAAGCCTTCGTAAGTTGCACATTTAGTCTATAATGTTTTTAAAAATCATACATTAAGTGTCCATCATCTTTTTTTAGTGTTGACAGTGTGTTGTCCAACTTACTGTAGGGAGCAATAAACTAAAGTTCACAGAGTCTGTAAAAATGGTAGCATTTGGACAAAGGTTTTCACTTCATAATTCCACTTCCTTTCCTGGAGACCTCAGCTTGCTGTAGTTTTAAGTCAGGTTTCTGTTTACCATAAAACACTCAATAACTCACCAGTTCTTGGGATTTGTAAAACAGGTTTGTGTCAACATTTTTGCCACATTTTTGAGTGACTCTGATTATGCCACTATTACATGGTCTGCAGCGTAATGATCAGTTTGGCTGATATTCACACTATTAATAAGAATCATCAGATACTGAGGTGTTGTTGAACAAACTAATTCCCTAAACTGTAGTTCAACTAACTAGTACGTGTATGTTTTATGATCCATGAATTATTTGGCATTTTCTCATAATGTACAGTAAACATGTGCTATGACAAGTAAACACACTTTTATCAGTCTCAGTTGTTAGCATGCATGTTTGTATTGATTGAATGGGATAAGCATTGTATTGGCCCTAACTCACATGTAACTACATGGTGTCAGTGACAGGGCTGCAGTTGTTATGGTTAGACGGTTGTAGGCTTTGTGCATTTTGTTTTTGTGAGATAAGACTAAGAGGGAGGGAAGGAAGATAGAAGGAGGGAAATGGATGGTGGGAGCATGTCGAGGAGTATTGCATAATTCCCCCCATGATAAAACACGGAGGGGGTGGCATACTGTAATTTCCAGTGTCATATACTATGCTTTGTTTTGCAATGTAGCATTCTGTAAATAAGCTCTGTATGTTCATATAATTCATTTACTAGTGTTGTCGACACATAAAATGCTATGACTTTATATTTTTTTGTCTCTACTACTGTACTGTAGATCATTTTAAATTGTATGTTACACAGCAGCATGCAACTTCCTAAAATTGTTTGGACTTTGGATTAGTATTAAAACTGTTGTGCTTTGTCCGCAAAACTCTTTTGATAGCATATTCTGCGTTTTGGATCTAGTAATTTGGGATACAGTTTTGGATTGTGATTTTTGGATAACACTACAGAGTTCACCCTACAGTATCATTGTTGATTCTGGCCTGTTCAGTTTTTACTTTTACATGAAACCGTGCCTTTGTGTTAAACCTTTGGTTGATATTCAAGCCAGTGATTCTGACCTAAGAGGCTTAGTTCAAACTCTTGTTCTCTGTTTATAACTGTAATTATACTTTATGATTAGATGGAATAGCAAGAACAAAAAAAAAATGGTAAAAACGAGAACTCAATGATTCTAGTTCTACCTGATTCAGTGAAAAATTAGGTTAAGGCATCAAACATCTGAATCTGATAGGTACCCTGATGTTTGGCATAGGCCAAGAGTATTTAAATCCTTCCTTGACGTACTCTTCCTATCCCTTTGGTTTCCTCCCTTCCCACCCTAGTTTCTGTCTTCAAAGGGGCTCTGTGAAACCAGATCTCACCCCTGAGGTCCGGCATGATACCAGTGCGCTTCCTGATCCACCCACGAGCCCCTCTGCCTGGCCCGGCGCTCGGAGCGTGTGAGCTTTCCAGATTGTTGCCGGGGACACAGGGACGTCTCGTGCATCTTGTGCCGACTGGATGCTGGAAACGGCTCCAAAGGCGTTCCAGAATGAGAGCTCAGCAGTTTTTTAAAACCGGTGCCTCGGTCTCTGAGTTCACGTCCTCGTTATTCTCACTTCTAAAGAGAAGCAACAGGGAAGCGGCATGCTTGTTGGTATATGCAGAGCACAGTGGAGCCAGGACTCAGCACTTTCCTTGGACCAGATTTACAGAGAACAGATCAGATAGTTTTCCCTTAAGGGGTCAACTGCTCCCACTAGTGATTTGGCCACTGTAATTCTTATCCTGTGTGTAAAGTTGGCAGAGAGTTGTGTATAATCTTCACACAGTGTTATCGCAATGACTGTTTATCGGTTAATTCAGCCATGGAGGTTGTGATTTCGAGATGGCTTATCTTGTAGCAAGGGCGTCAGGTCTGACTTGTCCAGGATTAGGATGACAGCCCGCCGTGTTGCTGTAAATGGCCAGACAATAAAGTTTTTGGTTGTAACTGTCAGTCAGCGTGACGTCACGCCTGTTTCAGATCCTGTCTCACTCAGGGCTTTGGGATTTGAGGGTTCAGATGAAGGCGGAACAAAGACTCATTTGTTGTGACTGTTTTGATTTGACGCCCTTATCTTGCTTTGACTATTGCAACGCGAAAGGATTCTTGGAATTGTGTTACGCAAGTTTCGCCTGCATAATATGTAATTAGCATTTGTTAAAAGTCAATTACAGTGATCTAAAGAGATGCCGGCTGCTGCTGGCCGCGATGTGTTTTTTCATGAATTGGAAATCCTTTTGGAAATTTTTGTCACATTGTGGTGTCCCAAAGTTTGACCTGTCAACATCCATTTTTGATTAGCCTTATTTATTATATTTATCTTCTGCTAAAATGATGAGGTCAATAGCAGTGTGGTCGAGTGAAACAGGGGTGAGCCAATAACCAGTTGGAGGAGTTCAGTCAGGTCGTAAATATGTTAATGTGGCTTCTGTTTCGCAATAAATGATAACGGCATGTTCATGTAGTCATGTAGTATACCACCTTTTAAACTATCTTATTTTTAAAGCTTATTATAATTGAAGTATTATTATAGGTATTATTTGGTGTTTATTTTTGGTGTCATTTGCTTGCTTTAGTCCTGTCCTGTTTGCTCAAAGTACTAAAGCTGACCTAGCATTCAAAACATATATAAACATAAATTTAGATCAGTGACTGGAATAGGAACCAGCCAAAACTGAGGTACATATACAGGTATACGTTAATGTCATCCTTAATGTAAAGAACATCCTGTAAATATATAACCTTGATATCTTTAATATTGACGGAGTAAAATCATGTCATACATTTAAATTAAAGTTAAATCGATGATTGAAATCAAACTTTTATTTCCCTGAATTAGACTATAAACTTCATGAGGGTAAAAGCTGTGTATTAAGATGTTCAGATGTGTGCTCTATTTGTGACACAAGGGCTTGATAATGTGTTTCTGTGGCCTGTTGTGGAGACTGAGTCTGACTCATTCACACTTTTAAACTCAGTCCCCTTTCAAATGAAATTGCACTGCATCCAAAACTGTCACCGGCTATCCAAAATAGTTTTTTTATTATTATCATCTGTGCAGCAAATGTCAGTCCAAGTCAAGATCTGTGTGCAAGGTCTTAACCAACATATCTGTGTCAAAGAGGGGTTTAATCAAACTAGGGATGCTAAACAATTAATCGTGATTAATCGTTAGCAGAATAAAAGTTTTTGTTTACATCACATATGTGTGTAAACTGTGTATTATAAATATGTATATATATAAATATGAACACATTCATGTATAATTTTAAGAAAAAAAATGTATATATTAAGTATTTATATTTATATATAATATAAATTATACATAAATATACAAATGTATATACACATGTACACATTTCTAAAACATATACATGCATGTGTGTACATTTATTTATACAAATTTATTATACACAGTTCACACACATATATGATGTAAACAAAAACTTTTATTCTGCTAACGATTAATCGCGATTAATTGTTTGCCATCCCTAAATCAAACATATTTTCAAACTATAATGTCAGAAAAATTGGTCCCTAGTTGTAACTGGGGTGGTAACCTTTCAAAACATACACCTTTGCAACTACAGAGTACCAAAGAGTGCATTAGTAAAGGTACAGTACATAGTGGTAACAAATGTATAGATATCGGTACCTAAATGGTACATATTAGGACTTTTTAAGGGCAGAATGCACTGCCCCAGTGACATTTTTTACCACTTTTCTGACCGTATAAACTGCCAAATGCATGCATGTATATGTAAAATAAGAATAGTAAACAAACAGATACAGTGTGCATGCATTGCCAGGGCTCCAGACTGCCACCAAATGGGGGCATTTTGCCACCAAAATTTGAGATTGTGCCACTAAATTTTACATCCAGTCGCACATGTGCGACCAGTAAATTTGACCTTTTTTTTGTGATGTGACACTGAATTTGAAACAGCACATTGTACTTTCTGCATCTATCGTCAAAGTATTTATTAGTAATGCAGTGGAAATTTGTAGAAATGTGATTATTTGGTTAGCATGTTGATTTACAGTGTGTGCCCCTAAATTTTTTGGTTGCGCCCCTAAAATTTTCAGTTGGGGGCCACTGTGCTCCTAGTAAAAAAAGTTAGTCTGGAGCCCTGATTGCTTAATGGCCTACTTAAAATGCAGTCATTAGACAAATCTCGAGACGCATACAAAGTAAATTTTTCAATGAGACACCTGCAGATAGGTAAATTATTTTCTTCAGTCGTTTCAGCATCATAAGATGCACACTTGCATCCAAATCCTTAACAAAATAACTAGTGGATTTATCAGCCTTGCAAATGTTAAAGACAACAGTTATTTTAAGTCAATTTATTGTGGCTATTATGTAATAATCTGTTCACTACAACCTTAGACACTGTTTTAAAACAAGACTTAGCATCAGTCCATCCAAGAGATGGAGGTTGTATTGTTCTTTCTGTGTATTTTGGCAGATGTCTTAAAGACACTGCTCTTCACCATAGATTATGGTGATATATTTAGACATGGTTTCCAGCAGATCTCATCCATAACTAGTTCTCTGTCCAAGCTTGTGATTATAAATGGCCCAGACAAAAGAAAACATTTGGCTCCATTTGATAAGAAGTAATTGTAGAAATGGAATTTGTATTGCAGTTTTTCCTGTGCAGTCTGATTTTCTGTGGCCGGCTGTACTGATTGCTCAACTTGAATAAACTGAAAAGTGAAGCTGGTGGGCCAGACCATTATTTAACATTCAGAGTTATTATACATGCTGTATATTAGGACACACATAGTTAGATTTTAACCTGTTGGCCAGTAGATGTATGGTGCATGCATGGGTGTGACTACAGTAGCATTACATACTGAAACTGAAACTTAATAAAGTATGTTTTTATTTCAATTTGTTTGGAATGCATTTGTGTTTCTTTAGTAGACAATTATGTTTAATTGATGCTTTTATGTTATGTAATGTCAGTGCATAAACATTTGCTTAGGTAAACAATGGGTGTTGCCATCAAGAGGAGTATTACACCATCTCATTTAACATGATGAAATCAATGAATAACCTCATTACTTGTGGCTTAAAAGTGCTTGTGGGGTGTGTGTTTTGTGTGATAATAATCCGAAACAAAAGGCACAGTTGTTTGCTACTCTGGATCATTCTGAGTCAGTAAAATTATGGAGTTATGGGAAAAAACCTTTTAGGAAGAAACACAATTTGTTTTTTTTTTAGTCTAGGTTAAGGACTTATAACTGTCACTGTCTAATATATTATACAAATTTTCTTTAAAGGGAGATTTTTTTTGAAAATATGCTAATTTTCTAAATGCTAAATATGCTACTAGAAGATATGGCTAGGAACTATACTCTCATTCTGGCGGAAATCAGCTGAATGGATTCCAAAACGTTTAAAATCAAATGTTTAAAGGGCAGCTTGAAAATGAGCATATTTTCAAAAAAAGTGGAGTGTCCCTTAAAAAGGATAGTTCACCCAAAAATTTTAATTAAGTCATCATTTACTCACCCTCATGTTGTTCTAAACCTACATGAGTTTCCTTATTTTGTTTAACACAAAAGAAGATATTTAGCTGGTACACATTGACTTCCACATCAACCGTGTGGTTACAATTATTTATCAAAATATATTTTCTTAAACAGGATAAAGAAACTCATAAAGGTTTGTAACAACATAAGGGTGAGTAAATGGTGACATCATTTTTCATTTTTGATGAAACTTTCCCTTTAAGACAGACTAAACACTAAACTAACCACCTAGTTAAATGGTTTTGCACAACAAGTCATGGTTTCAACAAGTCATGGTTTCATTCTGTTTTTCTGTCATCTTTATCATTGGTCAGTGTCATTTTGTTTGCTTCAAAGACAAGACAATGCTATAATAGGTCGAAAAACATGCCACCAGTCTGGTGATGGCTTGCCCACATGCTTGACAGCCTGTCATTTTAGAGATTGAGGGTTTGCATGAAATAAATGATGTGCTATGATCTATTGCCTTGGGCTGTGCTAAGTATATGAGCCACAACAGTATTTTAAGTGACAGGCGGGAATATCCAGGACACCAAAATCATCAAAAATCCAGTTAGACCAGCTCGGTATAAGCTCGTGTTTATTATCCCTGCTCTGATACATAAAGCAGTTTGTGGCTTTGATTCCGGGAAAAATAGTACTTAACCCAGCAAATTACCGTGGGCATGTGTCTAAAGTCACATTAACAGCAACTGTAAAAGAGGAAGACAAACAAGCGCAGCAACAATGTGCACAGTATGAGACACGTTTTTATCAAGGTGTTCCTCATTCCATCAAACACTTCACTTCCACATCAGCTCTGGGTATCAGCCAAAGTATTTCTTTGTTTGGCTGCAAACTGATTGTCCAAAAATAGAGGAGGGGTTACAAAACATGATCAAACAATTTTTTCAAATACTTGTCTTTGTAAGAAGGAAGTTCAATGGAATTCTCTGCAGTTTCAGGCAGACAGGTTCTCAGGGTTCCCAGGTCCCTGAAATCCTTGAAAGTTTGTGAATCTGGGGTGGGGATTCAAGGCCCTGGGAAGTTTTTGAAAATATACATACATAGATACAAGTCATTGAAAGTGCTTGAATCTATTTTATGCCAAAAGTGTTAAAAATCCATATTATTCCCTCTGTAGTGTAGGATAATATCATAAAATTTCTAGACTTATAAGCACACATGCTAAACTGTTCGCTTTCAATGCTTATATCTTCTGTATGCCAATGTTTATTCATACCCAAAGCCTTTTTGGATAATTGTGTTGAACACATGATAATGTCTCGGTTTATGTATGTTACTGTTGGTCCCTAAGAAGGGAACGAGACGCTGGGTCTCCCTTGCCATACTTCCTGCGTCCCTGTAACGCCATCTTTGGCAATATTTCAGATAGCAATATACTTCCTGGCTCCGCGTCACCCTGTCTTTGTCGTTAAGCTTCACCATTGGTTGAATTTGATATACACATTCAGACGCACTTACCCCTGGAGCCATCCTAAAGTGTCACCGCAGTGAAGCAGCGTGAGTTCCCTCGAAAAGGAACTGCAACAATGTATCTTAAAAGGTAACACAATGTAACCTTGCTCTCACTTGAAATGTGCCCCACATTTAGCCATTGAATTTGTTGGTATTGGACCTGGAAAGTCCTTGAAAGGTCCTTGAATTTGAAGTTAACATTTTGTTAAGTGTATTGTTTATTCTATTGTATGCACTTTGGATAAAAGTGTTTGTCAAATGCATAAATGTAACCAAAATGTCTTATCCAAAGTGACATAAGGTGCATACATGTGAGTTCCCTGGGAATGAAACCCACAATCTTGGTGCTGATGCAACTCTCTACCAGTTGAGCAATAGGAAAACAAATGTATGCTTTATTTTAGGTCTCCAGTGGCTACCGTGTTGGGCGGTCCACGAGTCACTGACAAACCCAGGTTTCGTTATTCTGAGGAAGTGTGAGCAATTATAGTACTTACAGGAATGTAACGTACTGAAGTAGTTCTCAGGCGTTGAATGGGCTTAGGGCCAAGCTGTAACCAATGGAAACTCAGTCCTCTTCAGACTGGAGTCAGCTGACTTCATATTCCCAGGGTCCCTCTGGAGAAGGCCATCTAAGTCAATCTCTGAAAACAAGGCAGAGAAAATGTTTGGACAAAAGCTTAGGCAAACATCATGGGAAGAGAATACAGGATACTAATGTTTTAGGGTCCTACGAAAATAATGTAAAATAACCCAGCAAGCAATAGCCATAATTTATCCGTCAAAGTTAACTAGTCACGATACTGTACTGTAGTCTGGCTATGAGTAACCCACTTTTAGCCAAAATAACCCTAGATTTGGTTACATGTTGTTTTTGAGAAAATAACATGTGAGATGTATGATGTAGATGTATTCCATCATGTAAGCAAAGTCAATAGTGATTACGAGGTGTTTGGTTTTATTTACTTATTTTATGTTATTTATGTTTTGGGCTGTGGTGGTTAGACGTCTCTTAAATTTTCCCTGACAGCCCAAATTTAGCTTTTTTTAGCCTAGACGTCTGGGCTATGGATGGCTATTAAACATCTTTAAAATGCTGGGAAGATATTACTGTATATGCACTAATGTTTAAAGCGTCATGCACTAACCAACACTTTTTTTTAGATGTTAACAAAGTTGGGTTGCACATCATAGAAGACAATATTAGTATCTGTTAATTTGAACATTTGTTTTAGTATAATATATATTTAATTTAATTATTTCTGTAATACTGCTAATCTTAGTAAGTCTTAGTTTATATCAGTTGCCCCGCCCACTCATCGCCGTTCTTCTCACAGCGTCCACGCCCATTTAAGTAAAAAAAATTTAAATGACAGTGAGGTAGACTGGAGCTGAAACAGCGGGGTTTCATGACGCTTTAACAAAATACCATGGAAAAAGACTGTATAAGAAACAATTATTTATTGTATGTGCTTGAATGTAAAGGTCGTGGTTTTGATAGTAAGGTTGTGGAGAGCCGTAAATTGCTGTAGATAAAAGTATCTTCCAAATGCATAAATATAAATGTGCATATGCAACCCTGAACGAGCACCTTTTAGTGGGTGAAAAACCAAAGCAATGTGTTGATTCTTGATAACGTGATGTTTGAGCTTAGTTAGGCCACAAGATGTTTGAGTTTCAATTCATCAGAATTTCCCACAGTATTTTACACAGTTACACACAATTGCATAACAATATTATAATTAACTATGAAAATATAATACATCCTTTACTTAAAGGAGTCAAAAATGCGATTTTTTTTAAGATGTAAAAAAAAGTCTTTGGTGTCCCCAGAGTACAAATGTGAGGATTTAGCTCAAATTACCCAACAGATAATTCAATATAGCATGTTAAAATTGCCACTTTGTAGGTGCAAGCAAACGTGCCGTTTTTGTGTGTGTCCTTTAAAATGCAAATAAGCTGATAAAATGCAATGATGTTTTTGTTTGAAAATTTATTAATGCACTAAATGACTAAATGAGTGCAGATAAAGGGGCGGTATTATTGTAATAAGACTCCCTACCTTCTTTAAAAAAACAAGCGAAATCTAAATGACCTAATTTTTCACGTTTTCTAGGTTGATAGAAGCACTGCGTACCCAATTATAGCAATTAAAGGGGACATTTCACAAGACTTTTTTAAGATGTAAAAAAAACTTTGGTGTCCCGACCCCAGAGTATGTATGTGAAGTTTTAGCTCAAAATATCATATAGATTATTTTGTATAGTATGTTAAAATTGCCACTTTGTACTGTAGGTGTGAGCATACATGTGCTGTTTTGGGTGTGTCATTTTAAATGCAAATAAGCTGATCTCTGCACTAAATGGCAGTGCTGTGTTTGGATAGTGCTGATTAAGGGGCAGTGACATCACAAGGGGAGCCAAATTTCAATGAGCTATTTTTTCACATGTTTGCAGAGAATGATTTACAAAAAACAAAGTTAGTGGGTTGATCTTTTTCACATTTTCCTGGTTGATGGAAGCACTGGGGACCCAATTATAGCACTGAAACATGGAAAAAGTCAGATTTTCATGATATGTCCCCTTTAAAGCAACACCAAAGAGTTTTTTTCCTTAAAATAACGTTTTCAAAAAAGTTTCAGTTGTTCATCCACTCGAAACAGGGTGAACGGCACTTTCAGATTCGCCTTGCAGCCCTCTATCGGCCAAAACCGCACTAAAGAAGTTTCCAACCGTCGGGTCATGGTCTTGTAGTTGGAGTGAAAACTACAAAAACTACGGCAGTGGAGCATCCTGCTGGCTGTGGGTGGAGCATACTTGGCAGGTACATATAAAAGAAAGATAAGATACCATTATTATTATGGGGCGTGTTTCAACCGAAGCAGGAAAAATGCCTTTGCACGCAATTGGAAAATTAGAGACAGGTAGACTTTGGCTGTGCTAATGAAGGCAGTTTGCATCTAGGCAAGGTTGCGCTTTTGATGTCCCAAGGTCTTCAAATCACCCAATACCAATAACTTCAAATTACGTTACTGTTACATTTGAAATATTACCATTTTACTTAACTTTTAATGTAACATTCATTATGTTTATTTCTTTTTGTTATACCGCTGTTAATATTCTTAGTACATTTTACATTCAATACTCGCTGATATTTAGGCGTGAGGCGACTGACAGATAGATGACAGTTTTTTTGCTCTTTCTCCAATGCCCCGCCCACTCCCTGCCCTTCTTAACACAACGTACATACCCATTTAAGTTAAATATTTCAAAATAATAGTGAGGTGGACTGAAACTGAAAGAGCAGGGTTTCATGACCCTTTACAAATTGTAAACGCCAGCAAAGGTTAAACAGAACAAGTTGGCTTGTTTGTTTGTTGTTTTGGCAGCTTTTTCAGACAAATCTATCTTGTTTACAGGATAAGGAGTTTTTCTCGGGAGCTATTTGTGCGTGCAGAAATGAATACAAAGATGTTATCTGCTCTGGAGGCGGCCAAGACTTGATTAAATCCTGCCTCCCTAAGCTATGACTTCCTATTGTTCTGCATACTATCACTTTTGACATGCTCCAAAACACACCCTAGTCTCCCAATAATCACCCAGCAATCATTACTAATGATACTACTACTGTTTTAAATCTTGTGTGCTTTTGCTGCAGTCATTTTATTATTTTAAATTAAAAATAAAAATTGAGGGCAGTAAAAATTTTACAATGTGTTCATTTGCCATTTATTTGCAAAATGAGGACAAAAAACACATTTCTGTTTAGAGGTTTTGACTGGGACTTTAAGAAGATTAATTGGCTGCCTAGCTTACTTTATGTGGCATTTAATACATTTTAACGTTTGAATGTCACATAAGAATCAAGCTGACTACAATATTTGTTTTTTCCCTCTGTTATTCATGAAAGGAAAAGAACAAAGTTAAGTCTTATAGTCTAGTTTGGGACGCCCAGTTTGCTGCTGAACCATGAGGGTGTTGGGGTCACGTTCATATGTATGGTGACAAAGCGTGTCCATTCACCATTTTCTGGTTCTTCATTCATCCCATAAACACAAACTGCAGTTCAAACAGACAGCACAAAAGACAATGAAATGCAAAAAATCGGTCACAATTAGCATAACTTTTAGCACTTAGCCAACAGTGCTAATTGTAAACTGTGTACGGGTGGATCCGTGTGAAGGCTTTTACTTAGTTTAAAACATTAAGCGCTAGTGTAACTAAAACAGAAATAATAAAATCAGCCATTTAAAGGCGTTCTAAGCGAATCTGCGAGACGTTAGTTTTTGTTGACGTTTGAATTGTTTTCAAACAGACGGAGCGTAGCTAACTCCTCCCCCTCCCTTCCGTGCTTTCATGAATGCGCCCAACCCCCACCCCCAAATCCTATTTGTCGTTTATTGGCTGGAACCCTTTGTTTTGTTTTGTGGTGCTAGGTTTGGCCACTATGTTGATATTGCCGTTTGTGAAGCCTGGGCTGTCTACAGAGATCGCGTTTTTTACAGTTTGATCAGCGGACAGGCAGCAAGCAGATAGTGAGGAGATGTTTGCTGTATGTAACAAAAAATGTTTTATGGTCTAAAACGCGTCAATTCGCTTAGAGCGCCTTTAAGTGCCCATATTATATAAAATCTACTTTTACAAGGTGTTGAACATAAATGTGTGTTGACAGTGTGCAAACAAAACAACCTTACAATGAAAAAATCCACCAACTTCTCATTTATTAATCTTCATTAAACCAGAGCAGGGTCATTTGACATGCTGTTTTGATTCTCTTGTTAATGTGATGTCACACAAACAAAGGCGAGCCCACAGCCACTCACAGACTGGTTATCTTTACCCAAAAAACTTTTCTAAATGTGTTTGTAAGCTAGTTGTAGCACATCAAGCAGGCATGTTTTCTTTACATGTTATTTTTCCTTTACACTTGGGTTTTAAAAGTTTGAAACAGTTAAACTGTCATGCAGCTCTCAACCAAAAAACTTTTATTATATAACAAAAACACCCTTGAGGGGGCAAACAAAGACAATAATCCAAATAAATAACATAACGTGACACTTAGCATGGCAGGACGGACGAGACAAGCCAGGAACACACAACACACACAACCACAAAACAGCAAACACAAGAGCAATAAATAAGGGGAACTAAACTAGGGAACAAGGACACACAAGTGAAGGGCATTACCAAATAATGAATAATTAACAGGAGGGCAGGTTCAACACTTAAGACAGGAGAGAACGAGGTACACAAAACACAGGGCACATGAATCTCCACACAAAACAAGACAACAATTATAAGGGCTACCATGATCCTGTCACATAAAAATCATAACAGGGTGACAGGGTCATAGGCCACATTTACACATAGCCGCATAAATACACTGTCGAGGGCCATAACAACTATGCCAAACCTATGGGCGGCAGTGTAGGGAGAGGATAAAAGCCATGCAAGCCAATCAGAATCGACACCAACGAATAACATAAGCGACTTCCTGTTCCTTTCAAAAAAGCAAACATAGGGCGCTCACATGACGTTAAGCATTTTCTGGTGCCTAATGTGACGTTTCAGAACCTAAAACTCTGTTTCTCCCAGTTGACATGGCAACACATAACCAGAGTTATTAGAAATTTCCACTTTGGCCGGAGGTTTTAGAATTAATAGTTTTCTGTGTAAATGAGAGGCCAAACCGCAGGGATATATCTGCGTCTTTCCTTCGTGTAAACATGACAGATAATTTACAGGGTTGTCAAAAAACGTATTTGCATTTAAACACCCATGAACACAGAACAGGTTCACTTGAGGAGGTAACCATAGCAACAATACAAGATTGGTTTTATTCTGATAATCTTTTGGACGCATCATTTTCCAAGCGTAGTACATTTACTATAAATACATATACATATCATAAATAACTAAACATAGTGTAACATAACATAGTGTTCATTTTGTTAAAAAAGTAATTTGTCTAATTGTGTTACAGGACATAAATTAAAGCAATAAGCCCCAAGAAGTAGTGGGTTACCAGTGCATTTTATAACAGCTAAAGGGGCGTTGTGCCTAAAACCCCCTAAGCTGTTATAAAATGCACTGTAACCCCACTGCTTCACGGGGGTTATTGCTTTTATAAAACGGTTACTTCATATGCATAACGTTAGCGGGATTTTATAAAATAAAACAAATAAGCGGTAATTATTTTAGAACAAATATTACTCTTCCGCCAAAAACAAAGTAGTTCCTCAGAATCAAGTGTGACTGAAAAGGAGCGCAGTTCCCAACCAACACAGACACAGCAAAGACACAATGAAAATATGATTTAAGACTGTGGTGTTTATTTTTGTAAATCAACATTCATCTAATTTATACATTAACATTTATATCGTGCAACTGTTGAAGTGATGATCAAATATGCTTGGAAGCATGCGTAACTCTTTCCCCGTCAGCGTTTTTTATTAAGTTGCCACCCAGTTTTAGTTTAATGCCTTGCAGAAAAATTATCTTCTTTAAATAAACATAAAATATCAAATGAAAGGGTGTATTGTTCACTCTGTTTTGTTTGATTACGTATGTCTATGTCTTTGTTTAAGGTGTTTATTTTTATTGTATCTGGTGGCTGTTTGTGGGGGGTGGGGGCGGTTCTCCTTTCTTTTTTTCTGTTTGTTCTTTGTTTTTCATTCTGTATTGTATTTCTTTTTATACAATGCATACATTATTTCATCTGTTTTATGTTTATATAAAAAACGGTTATAAAATAAAAATATCAAATGAAAGAACAGACCATCCTCTTTCAAACAACAACAAAAAAAACTTTCATCCTCTCAGATTTTTTAGCTAAAAGCGGAGATAATTCCATTTATGTGATAACTTTTGTAAGAGATCAGATTCAGAGCCTGATCAAAACACCCTGTTTTTAGTGTTGAGTGAATGCGTCAGTGTTTAAGTTGGGTAAGATCACCACCCAGTGGATAGCGGAAATATGAATTTAAGGTAGAAACTCCTCAGGGAGCGTTTTCTCTTTATTGATTAGATGACTCAACAATATTTATTGACATGTATCTGGATATCACCATAATTGTGCAATTGTATACATATAAAAAATATGATTAAGGACTGCGGTGTTTATTTTCATAAATCAGTACGCAGCAACAGTGGCGCAGTGGTACTTCTGTAATGCGGTTTAAACCTTGGGATTATCGGGGTATTTTATCACTGCTTAGAACGCGTTTCAACCAATCAGAATGAAGAACCAGAACTGCCCGTTTTTAAAAAAAGATTTGGGTTGCGTAAGATGAGCCTAAACAGATATATCTCATAATAAAACCTAGTGTGGGAAACCAAGTGCACATCATGTTTGTTTCTCAATACTAACTTTGTGTTTTTGTGTGTGTGTAAGCAGTGCTGGAGCAGCTGTTGGAGCAGCTTCAGAGGTTTCTGAAGATCCTGGATGGAGAGAAGCTGAGTGGAAATGCCGAAGTACAGAAAGGCCTTCTGACAGAGCTGCTACAATCTTACAAGTCTTTCACCGGTACATGAAAACATCATAATTCATAAACCAAACATGTCATTTATACACACTTAATGCACAATTAAATGACACGCTTTTATTGGAGCCGTGGCATGGTGGTTAGTGCACATGCTTTACGTATGTTGAGTGATGGGTGACACAAGTCTCTGTGGAAAAAGTCCTGAAATAAAAAAGTTTGACAGATTAATAAAATAAAAAGATGTATTTGAACATAAAGTGCCACTTGCTTAGCAAAATTGTGTTTCTGAGTAAATGTGTATACAGTAACTTCTGTATTTTCAATCCTCTATGTTCTGTCCTATTAAAAAGCCCATAATTTTGGTTCACGCATGTGCCACTGTCTTCACACAAGCACGGCTGTAGGTTTTTCATGTTCTGGTGTTGGGCTTGTGCCTTTCCTCCCCTGGCTTCAAACTGTATCATTTTCCAGGGCTGTTTTTATTCACTTGGGACACTCACTTCCTTTGAGTAGCAGCTTATAAATAGCTTCATTTCCATCCTCAAAATCCCAATCTATTTTCACTGTACCATTGTAGCTTAAGTCCAGGTTTTTGTAAAACACATTAAAATTAAATTGCACCTACTTGACACTTGGATGGTTCAGCTGACATGTTCCACCTGTCTGCCATCCGATTTAAACGAATGTAGTTTTGAATTATGAAAATCCAAACCAATAGCAAAATTCGACCCATGCTAAAGTGTTATCTGTGGCCAAATGCTATAAAAGAGACTTATACAGGCTAGGACTAAATCAGCACTTTTATTATGATAGAACAGTGGTTCCCAACCTTTTTTGCCCTAAGTACCCCCACAGCCCTATCAGTAAGGCTCAAGTACCCCTTCATCGAAACTAAACCTAAGTTGTGTTTTAAAGACAAATAATAGTAATATTTATTAATTCTAAACATTAAAGTAAAAAGCACTGACTGATGAAGCATGTTTATTTTAACAAACCACTATCATTGTGATCAGTGTTTGCATTTTATCAGCTCATTTGCATTTTAAAAGACACACCCAAAAACGGCACATTTTACTCAGCCCTACAAAATGGCAATTTTGACATGCTATAGTTAATTATCTGTAGGGTGTTTTGAGATAAAACTTCACATATGGACTCTGGGAACGCCAAAGACTTATTTTACAAATTACAAAATGTCATCATATGACCCCTTTAAGGGCCAGATTTACTAACAGCTTGCGCAAACCATCATTTTGTCGTTAAATAACAACTGAACTTACTAAAGACACGCAGTAGATATTTAGCTCTGAAAAGGTGTTATTTTTGCGACATTATTGCATTTGCGGATGTTTTCCTTTTGAAGCAACATTAATGCGAGGAGAGTATTACATTTTGCCAGAGGAACATACTTAAAAAAAATATATAGAGTTTGCCAAGCCAAGCTATGTTTAATTTGCTGGAGAAAAGAGGAGGAGAAGTCAAATCAGGTATTTCAAACCTTCTTTTACCGTTCATCTTTCGTCTTACTTTCACTTAGCTGGAATTTCACACTCCGCAGTCCGCATTTTCATTGCGATGTCCTGCCGAGTTCTCTTATTTGCGACCCTGTACTAATTTGCGCTGTAGATTGCAATGGTCATTATAGAAATGTACATATGTCATTATTGTGCCTGTGTATTTTATTTGCGCCTTTGTAGTAAATCACACGCAAATTATCCATTTCGGCGCTTATTTGGAATTGAGCTCTCACGTCCTTTTTAGTAAATGCCCTAAATTTACTAAAATCTCAATTTAAGTTACTGATAATTAAAGTGTGCAAATAAGTTAAATTATTCTGTTCAAATATAAAGAGAAACAAAATGTGTTAAGACATTCTTTATAAATACAAAAGACATCATACGGGACAATATATGTTAGCCAAAAACAATGCAAAAGTTTTTTTGCATTATTTGAAAATGTAATGGCAGCGGGAATGAATATTATAGCATTATTTGAACATTATTTATAGTTAAACTTTGTGTCTTTAGAAACTATTCAGGTTCATTGAAAATAGTCAGATCGTTCTTGAGTTGGACATCGCTATTGCTTTTTGGATCATGCAACGCATTTACTCTTGACGGCTAATTATATTAATGATAAGATTAAAATTACAAAGTTTTCCTTTTTACAATGCTTTCCTCACAAAAATCAATCTTAGGTAAATGACTGGACAAACTAAAGACATTTTTATTAAAAGTAAATGAGATCAAAGCAAAATGTAAATCTTTTTGCGTACCCCCTGGAAACTCTTCACGTACCCCCTGGGGTACGCGTACCCCCGGTTGGGAATCACTGTGATAGAATATAACCTCTCTATGTCTCCAACTGGCCTGCCTTTGATGTGTACAAAAGAAGAGGCCCTGGAGACGCCTAAAGACTCTTGAAGAAGAGAAGCACAAAACTCTCTTTGTTCCTCCTTATAACAAAAACCTAATACATGTTCTGTAAAATAAGTAACATGTGGATGAAAATGTCTTAAAATGATTTAAATACAGGGAATAGGAAGAAAAGCTGTAAAAAGTGCAACATTAAAGTTAAAGGAACAGTATGTAAGAAATGTATATCAATAAATCATAAAATGGCCCTGATATGTCACTAGACATTAAGAAATCATTTTCATTTCAAATACTTGTATCACTGACAACAGTGGTCCGGCCAGGATATTGTCATTTAAAAAGTTAAGTTGCAGCCCTCAACTGATGTTTATGTTGTCATGTTGTGTATTGGCCACCAGTTTTGTGATTGCAGTACCAGTTTTGGCCACAATCCTACATACTGTTCCTTCAATTTTTATACAGTGGCACCAAAACATGTCCAGATACTTGAATGAATTTTACTGGATAAATAAAAAATTTAAGTGGTTTCCTTATGGAGCCAATTGGACAATACCTGTAGGTTCACACAGGTGACCTATCAGAGTAACCAGAGGTGTAGTATAACAAAAACTAGGGACACTGTGGATTTTTCTCTTAAAAAACACATTTTCTCTTAATTTTGAACAATGCAAAATCAAACAAATTTTCTTTGGTTATATCTTCTTACCATAGTGGGATGCTGTTATATAAACAAGTTTCAAAATTGCAATTCAGCCTTTAATCGTAAATGTTTTTGCAGGAGGAGATGAAGAATACATTTACATGAACAAGGTCCTAGTCCCAGATCAATACCCAAACAAAGGTGAGTCCATGTTCTTCATCACCATTAACAAAAAACAAGCCACAACTTGTGCAGGTGTGAAGATGAAAATACCCGTAGTTTTCACACGTTTTTTTTTTTACATATCACTGTGGTTTACCTTGCTTTAGCAGTCCTGCTGAGAATATGTGTCATGTTCAAGGAGGCGTTTGGGTTACGGCTGAAGTGTTGCACCCCCCCGTCCACTTCCTGTCTGTTTCTCAGTAACTCCCGATCTTGCTCTGTCTCTCGGCCAGACCCCCATCTGAGGCCGAGCTGCTTTGTTTAGATTTCACTGAAGAATGTAGAGTAACAATAAAACTAGACTTAACATTCAGTTCGCAAGCGTCTGCGCCAAAAAGACAGATAGATGAGTAAACTGCGTGGCATCCTTTGATCGTGTTCATGACTGACACCAGTGCAGAAAAACGTTAGTATCGATAAACAAAATGTTATGAAGCAAAGGCTCATCAGGAGAAACAACCTTTGAAGTTCACTACCATGAATATGGATGGTTTTCATCATTTCCTGTCCATATGTGAACATTTCTGCAGCCTTATTTTATTTGCATCTGACAAATCAGAAATTAAAATGAACTACTGAAGTTAGATATCCAGCACTAGGACTAGATAAAAAATATTAGATTATATACTATGAAAAGCATGTCCTGACTCCTTAGTGACTCTTAGCTGTGTGGATTTGGTATCCGTCTTGCGTTCCTACGGCAACCCAGATGTTACCGTTTGGAGAGGAAGTCAAAGGAATGTCTGATGGGAAGCAACAGAATATGGCCATCAGCACTATACGGACGCCACAGGCCAGGCAACATTACCACAGCTGGGCCACCAGCTTATGCAAACAGTGGCAATTATTACATTGGCTTGTTAAGTTGCATAGACAGTATTGCTTCACTTGATGAACACTTCTTTTCAAGGCACGTTTACATGACAACGTTTGTACTACTACAGATGGCACAGTTCACTCGGATCCACAAAAAATGACTAAAATGCTTTATTATGTTCACCAGGCCAGTAGATGGCGATGTTACTTTGTAAAGAAACACTACACATATGCACTCTTCTATAGAGCGATAAACACAAACAATCAAGACGATGAAAGCATTAGGGGCGGTTCACATTTCACGTCTAAAACCGCATGGAAAACGCGACCGTCGCTTGGATCTTGTCACATGACCCGCTAGCGGCATTCAGAAAAGTTGAGATGTTTTAACTTGATGCGGTGCGGACGCGCCTGGAAAAATAAGCGCGGCGCACCGTGTGCAAGTCGCGACCATGTAGCTTCCATTATGACCGTCAGTTGGTTCTTGTAATATGACCCGCTTGCAGCATTCAGAAAAGTTAAGATGCTTTTAACTCGATGCGGTGCGGACGTGCTCGGAAAAAAACGAGCGCATCGCGTGCAAGTCGCGACCATGTCACTTCCATTATGAGCATGCATACCGTGCGCCTACATATGAAATAACGAACTTGAGCGTGCAAAAGACACGATATGTGAATTGCCCCTTAAGCAGTTTTTTTTTGACGGATGATGAGGTAAGTTTATTACTTCAAGTGACCCTGGACTAAATAACTACAAAATGTCGTAAACTTTGTTGTAGAAGCGTTAATACACTCAGTATCGTAAGTAGCACACACACAGCCCTGTAAGCCGCCGTAATTGTCCAGTACTTGCGCATGCCTGTAGACTAAACACGTAATATGCACGCCCATGACATAGTTCTATTGTTTTCAAAGATTTCCGTTTTTCTTATTAAAACTGTAATTTTTTAAAACATGCACTTTGAAACAAATTTTCAAATGATGCATAAAATGCATAAAAAGTTTCCCATTTCGGTTGTGCAAATGTCCATTTAGTAATCACCCCTGTTGTATTATATAAAAATGTTTTTGCCCCCCCCCCAGAGCACAGACCAGAAGAAGCCAATGGAGATCTGGGAAGACACTTCGCCATACCCGTAAAGAGCCCACCAGAGCCCCCTCCTCCTAGATCAGTGAGTTACCTTCAGCATTGTCTTATACCCCCCGTTTATATCTGGTATTAAGATGCATTTTGATCGGTTCACAAGTGGACGAGAGAGACACATTTCTGTGTACCCCTTGTACTTTAACCTGTCTCTTTTGTCTGCTTTTGACCGCTTCTACTTTTGAATGTGTTTTCCACTACCTATGAATGTGGTCGAAAGTGCTCAAAATGTATTACCCCCCGTATGACCACCACTTGTTAAAGATGTTTGTATAAATAGAAATGCAACACTCAGCACAATCTCCTATTTGATCTCACAAATTTTATTGCAAGACACTGATGTAAATACACTATATGTTATCATTTACTTTGCATTATGCATTAGCTTTTGTCCTTTTGACTTCATGTTTTCTGATTATAATGTAAGAAAAGAAGCAAAAAGTGATGCTATGTTGTCTACGTGGTGCGTTGAGATGCTTTGTAGCTCCTGTATCAATCCCAGGGTGCAGTGGGAGTGAGCAGTCAGTCAGACAGACAGCAGGATGGAGGGTATTAAAGCTCTCCAGTGAGAAGACTTTGAACTTCAGACCCTTCTGCGGGGTGCTGGGTCTGATTAACAGCAGCTGCTTAAGTGATCGGCGAGCTGTTTATAGAGGCCGAAGAACCGCAGTTAGAGCAGTAACACGTGTGCACGTCCACAAGAGTGTTTGTGAATGAGGCAAGACATGTTCACACCTGCTTATTTATTGGACTTCTCTCATTTGCCAAAGTGAATATACACAGATGTATAGCGACAATTACTACAGAAGACATTTGTGCAGTTGTGCATTTTAATTATTTAAAGTAATTTACCTCAAATTGAAAGTTCTGTCATTATTTCTTTTGTGAAACCACACAAAATAAGTTGAATATGCTAATGCATGTTTTGAATGACATGATGGTAAAAAAGAACATAATTTTCCTCTTTGGATGAGCTATATGTGACTACCGAAAAAAATGAAATATCATATATATCCAAAAGTCCTAGGGTGGCTGTTTAGCCTCTACAAGATCTTCCACAGTTTCCCCATCACCATCCATCTCCATTGTATCCTCTGCATCATTGCCCTCCTGTGTATCTCTGCTCTTGGGCAGTCGGAGTAAACATGTCCAAAGTGAGCCACTTTTTGGGAACCCCGTCATCTGTCTGCGGGGCTTCCACTGATCACCGCAAATATGATATTCCAGAGTTAAATTGCGGTTCACTGTAAATGCAGAGTCCCCCCTTACTATAGCGGTAAAGAGGGCGCCCCTACTGTTAACGTAGTGTCCCGGCATGGCCGTCCATTGGCCCGTGGTGATGTTGTAGCAGTCCATTAGGCAGCGTAAAAAATCATCACACGGGCCGTTCCTCATAACGTACAAGTTGTCACCGTGAGCCACCATACAGTGTCCATAACTCTGAGGCTTGACCATAGTGGTGGTCAGCGTCCATTCATCTTTGACCGGTGTGTATTCGTAGATGTCTGTAGTGTCTGGAGGCTTCCAAAAGCACACAAATATCCTACGCCTGGCAACAGCGCTCGCGGCTGCAGCCACCGAACGTGGTGTGTGCTTGCAAAGCGTCCAAACACCTGTGGAAACGTCACAGGCCTCTACTGAGGACATGATCCTTTTATCGAATTCACCTCCGATTGCGTACAAGTGTCCGTTGTGGCCCACTAAGGTGAAGTTGTACCTCGATTGCAGTGGGCCGTCAAACTCATTCCAAGTGTTGGTTTCTGTGTCGTAAGAATAGCTGCAGTTTACGGTCTCCTTGCTAACTCCTCGAACCCCACCAACGATATACAACCGATTTTCCACAACAGCAACACCAGCCATGGAGGTGCTGGCGTCTGTCGGTAAATCAGTCAGGTATTTCCAAGCTCCCAGTTTCTCATCAAGGTAGAAGACTGTCCTGAAGGAGTCCTGAAGCATCTTCATGGATGGCGAATGGGTGCCCAGAGCGACGAACGATGCAGGTGAAAGAGACTCAACGTAGCAAATCATCTCCTCTGGCAGCACTTTGACAGCATCCTGCAGGTCAATGGAAGCATCGCAGATAAACACAGCAGCACTATGAAACAACCTCCACAATCCATACACCGCTGCTGTATGGTACAGAAGAATGCAGTTGTCTGTGTCAAGGATTTCTATTAAGTGCTGAACCAAGACGTTCACTTGCAAGAAGGCTGCACATTCAGCGGCGTCCACAATCTCATCCGGATCCTGGATAACAGGCCGCTCACCCCTGGAAACGGCCAAAGCGATGAGGAAACCCCTCGCTTTTAGACCCCCTCGCAAGTGAAACTCGTTCTGCTGGCTGTCTTTCATCCCCGAGCGGAAGAGAGCTCGAAAATACTCAAAGTTTTGCCCAAGGACGGCTCTGTCTACGATGAAAACAGTGTCCTCTACCCATACTTTCAAAACTCCAGATTCTTCACCTTGCTCTTCCCCAGAATCTTTGTCCCTGTCCCTGCACGACCATGAACCGCAGGGTGGCCCCATAACACTTCTGTTGTACCTTTCTAAATGCAAAATGCTCTGTACACAAACCATGAAGATAGGCAGCGTTCAGTTTATTCAGTGTTTCTGTTGACTGTAAACAGACGTGTGCAAGCAGTGCAGTTGTGTCATGCAGCCTGGCGACACTGAAAATAGCAACACGCTAAAGATAGCACGGGTGGTCAAAGGAATCAACGACCCCATGGATTGGCACAAGTTTTAGGAAAAGATTTATTATACTAGAATTTAAGGTATTGACATTGTATAGAGTACAAGTACAAACCTGTTGAAGTACAGTAAGCATGTCAGTACTGGGAAGTGCATGGATTGTTGTAGTGCTAAGAATTTCAGTGTTATCCTAAATAAATCGCACTGTGTTAAGTTAAATTGAATTAACAACTTAATTAAATAATGATACAATCAAACACTGTAATAGACATACTGTTTCCCCATACTTATTTTAAAATCTCTATTAACTGTGCTTTAATTGACCCATCAAATGCCACTGATAATAGTTTGTCTTGTTTTAATAAGACTACAAAGATTATTTGTCTTCAGTACCCTCTCTACCTCAACAGCTATTTGGCTCGGGTGGGTTACATTTTTTCCACGCTGGATTTTTGGCTTTGGAACGAGGGATTTTCCATGTTCTGGGTGTTCATTTGGAACGTTGCCCACTTGCTTTTTCTTCTTTTTCCCAAAGACTCGTGCTTTATCGGTTTTCATTTGTACCTTATTCTTGAAAGACCTCCTACATAGAGTATATTACCATTAATTTATTTTACTGGAAGGTGGGGAAATTCACAGATTACAGTATGAAAACAAGGTAAAGGTGAACGTAAGATGCTGGCTTTAAATTTGAACTTGTCCCTATTCTTGCTTGATGGTTTTTACACCTATTTGACCTTACATAAACAGTACTGTATCTCTATTGCCATGGAGATACTGTGATGTGCTTTGCCTCATGATCCTGACCCCTGGCAATGGCCGGCAAGGCAACGAAACTAAGTGTGAGAGGGAGGAGGCTTCCCTAAAATGCCTTTGCTTTCTGTTTAATCATTGTCAGATGCCTGAGGTCTCACAAACTGCTGTTCCTAGCAGCTTTCTTTTTGTTTCACAGATTTTTTTATGGAGTAAGAAATGTGGGGGTTGTATGTGTGAATTGAGGTCAGCGTCTTCCAGGGGTGCTTTTCTCTTTTCCCACC
Source organism: Paramisgurnus dabryanus (assembly GCF_030506205.2). Taxonomy (NCBI): domain Eukaryota; kingdom Metazoa; phylum Chordata; class Actinopteri; order Cypriniformes; family Cobitidae; genus Paramisgurnus; species Paramisgurnus dabryanus. The sequence goes on along the minus strand of NC_133337.1, from coordinate 49,921,569 downwards.
AAAACCCTGTTTTGTTGTGGTCCCTTTTCAGTGACGATCGCATAACTCTTTAGTGTGTATTTTACCTTTTTTTTCATCACTCAATGCATGGCCAGCTTTTACTGTTTAACTTCCTGTGTCCTTGAGATCTGGTTGTTTATGTACATGTTTCCTATTGCTCAGTCTGCCTATTGCTCTACAACAGTAGTGCAAGCAGGAGGTTTCAATCAAACCACTTACTCTAACCTGTCATCAGCATTTATCTTTATGGTTCCCGAGCTACTGCTGGCCCTCATCGGTCCTGTGTTTGTTAGAGGATGTACAAGAGAGGTCCTCGGTTCTTGAGTTTGCCCAGGGGCTGTCACCACTTTTGCGGGTATCAGGGGGAATTTAGTAATGATACGAAACGGCTGATTTGGGAAACCTCATAGTAGCTCCACACCCTTTTTAAAAGCATTACTCCTGCAGGCAAACACGTGTGGAATTGCTTTTCCTAGCCGAGCAAGGCTGAGGTCAGAAACAGATCGGTTTCAGGGAAGAATCCCCCGCTGGTCAGAAAGAAAGGAGCACATGAAAGACAGGTGCACAAATGACCTGTTCTCAAGAGCCCCTTTTCTCTGAGTCATTACATTGAAGTGCATAATACAGAAACGTTTAGTGTTTATTTATACACGGGCCTCTTGAATGCTTTATTCTGATTGGCTGAGAAATTTTCCATGGGTGTTGATTATTTTTTTCTGTAAATGCAAACCTAACCTGTCAAATGTCTTAAAAATAGGCACCAGAGCAATGTTTGTGGTAACCGTGGTATAAGAGGTATAACTGACTCCAGTCCTTTGCGTTGTCGTGCCGCATTACCACCTTGAGTGTGCATTATTTTCTTATAATTCAATGGCCCACCGTCAATTATTCCTTACATATGTGTGTTGTGCACTCGAGGTACGGAAACTAGAGGTCCGACCCGAGACCCATCTCGGGTTTGGGTCTAAAAAAGTTTCACGTGTGCCTCGGACACCGGGCAGATATAATAATACTGGTCTCGGGTAATTTAAAATGAATGTGTTTTTGCCGAACAAACCCGAAGACCCGAACTCTCGCGTATGTGCGTCAATGTGCTTTTCAAACCTCTTCTCTGTTTGCCAAGAGCGCTTGCGACATACACCGATCAGCCATAACATTATGACCACCTGCCTAATATTGTGTAGGTCCCCGTTTTGCCACCAAAACAGTCCTGACCAGTCAAGACATGGACTCCACTAGACTTTCTATCAGAACCAGCATTCCCTTTTTAAGCAATTTCAGCTACAATAGCTCGTCTTTTGGATCGGACCACACGGGTCAGCCTTCGCTCCTCACGTGCATCAATGAGCCTTGGCCGCCCATGGCCCTGTCGCTTTTCCTTCCTTGGACCACCTTTAAAAGGTACTGACCTGGCCATTGTTTCAGCTTCTAACACATCAACTACACTTGTCCTCAAAGTTGATGTGTTAGAAGCCAGAAAAATGGGCAGCTCTTGTGGGGTGTTCCCAGTCTGCAGTGGTCAGTACCTATTTAAAGTGGTCCAAGAAAGGAAAAGCTGTGAACCGGCGACAGGGTCATGGATGGCCAAGGATCATTGATGCATGTGTGGAGCGAAGGCCTTTGTGGTCCGATCCAACAGACGAGCTCTAGCTGAAATTGCTAATAAGGTAAATGCTTGGATGATTTATGTAGGATGATTTTTTGGAGAAAAGTAAATCACAAAAAAAGACTTCAGCTGGGTTTTCACAGACCAGGTGGTCACATTTACCTGTTTCTCTTGTTCTTCTTCACTCAGAGCAACATCGGGAGAGAACCTTTCCCCCTTCCACCTGCTCCCGATCCTGCGTCTCTAGACACTGAAGGCTATTATGAAGAGGCTCAACCATATGACTCAACCATCAATGGTAGGCTACGTCCCATCTTTTATCCAAAGGTCATTTTATTACATGTGATGAAGTAGTCTATTATGTTCTATGTTTTAATAAAATCTCTTCCAGCTGAGTTTTGTTCTAAACAATGCTGACATTTTTAAACATTTTGTCAAAAACTGGTTGACTGATTTGCCTACTGTGATCTTTGCTGGTAATTATCTGCGTATAAACCTCTGGTCATTGACCAGTCTGTTTCACTGTTGCTATGTCTGTATGCAACTGCACTCTACCTCATATAATCAACACCAACTATCTTCAAATTTGGGCTTTGCAAACACCCCCTCCCAGCTTTACTGTGACAGAAGCCTGCAGGCAGTGAAAACGGAACAGTGGTGGTCTTTGTTTAAGCAATAAGCGGCCGTCTGGATCTGGACACACGGTGACGGAACATTGACCGTGAGCCCAGGAAATGAGGCCAACGGTGATTGGGCATTTAGCTGAGGTTGCAAAGTTCAACGCAGTGTGGGGACAATCATTCACAATCATCTTCAGCAGATGACGTATGTTCCTGGTCAGATTATACTGTGGCATTATCACGCAGCTGTGCTGTGAAATAATGACTGCACAAATGATGCACACAACAATATATAGGACCCCAAGGCCAAAATTGAAGATAGTGACAAAAAAACATGATGGTACACTGTCAATGTAGACCATTTTGCAAGATGTAAACAACACTGGTCCAGAAACACTTCCTGTTTCAGTTTGTAACTATTTTCTTTATTTCAAATCTATCTTAAAGATGTTTGTTTAACTTTTTGATTAAGTTCTATGTTTTGTTGGTTGTATTTTATCCCAACGTTTTTTTGTAGTGTTAAAAAACTGGAACAGGAAGTGCTTCTGGACCAGTGTTGTTTACATCTTGCAAAAGGGTGGAGCTCAGATGGAAAAGCCATTAAACGCTACCCCTGTCAAAAATGAGATAATGATATTAATCGAAAGCTCTTGGCAGGTATTATATGTTCATCAAATACTTTCGCTTTAATTCTGCTTAATCTCGGCCTCAGGTCATTCAGAACAATGTGATCTCACAAATTTCTGTGGTATAGTCACGGAATATTTTGCTAATTTATCCGTGTCTTTGTCACGGATCTTCGCATTTTTCTGTGTCCGTACCACGGACTTTCTTTTTCGTGTCAGATTCACATATTGGAGGCTGTTTACACTTGGTATTAAGATGTGTTTTCATCTAACTGATCACAAGTGGACGAGAGAGACACATTACGTTTACACCTGGTATTTAAATCCGTCTCTTTTGTCCTGAATACTGTGAGGAGGCGGTCTGTGATCATTCAAACGCGAGCGGGAGTAATTATGAGTTTATATGGACATAAACTAATATTATGTCGGAGTCCGCTGCTTGTTTAGCAAGTAAACATGCTGCACAGTGTTTTGTACGTGTATATGTTAGAGCTTTCTCTGAATTTTCAGCGCAATTGATGAAATGGGATCGCGCAACTTTCACACGTTTTCAAAACGAAACTACGGAGATCAGCTGCTTTAGTTGTATCAATGAAAGGCTAAAAATAGCACTGTTCACCGTGTGTTCACGGCAGAAGTCAGAAAAGACCTATAACTTGTGTTTAGTACCTCAGATTAGATAAATGGGCGGAGAGAAGGCGGTCGCGTGTGGGTGTTCGAACACATTCAACCACATGTGCGTTTACACAAGCAAAAGCAATCCGACTACCTCTGAATGTGGTAGAAAGTGGTCGAAAGTGGACAAGCTCAAAACGTTTTGAACACCGTTTACACCAGGCATTAACGTTGTCCACTTGTGATCCGATCGATAAAAACGCATGTTAATGCCAAGTGTAAACAGCCTCTTGGTTATTAAAATGTTTTTTTCTATTATAAAACCATTGTTGTTTGGGGTTAGATTTGGGATTTGGGTTAGGATGTCACTTTAAATATTGGTTTATACAAATTTTTCCAGATTTTTAAACAATTGTCACCTGACGTTAGGGTTAGAGTTGGGTTTGGATGTCATTTTATGTAACAGAAAGTGGTTCTAACCCCAAACCCAAGCGACAATGGTAAGAAAATAGGAAAAACAATTGAGTAACCAATACGTACGGACAGGAAAAATGCGGAGATCCGTGACAATGACACGGATAAATGAGCAAAATATTCTGTGACTATAACGCGAACATTCGTAAGATCAGGCTGTTCAGAAATACTGGTTTGTGGCCAGATTCCTTTAAGAGTCTTATAAAAACATGTCATGTTCATTTACAAGAAAACATGTCAGACGCACTTCTAGTCAACTAAAATAAAGGCTAAAGGTAATGCATCAAAAAGATGAAACAGTCATGCGGTTCTTGTTTAAACCAATTTGCTCTTCCTGTTTCATAGGTTAGTTTCTCTACCTGTAGCTTCTTACTTACATATTTTTTCTCTTCCTCACTTTTTGCTATTCCTCTTTCATTCTCCTCCTCTGTAGATTTTGGTTGCTTTGCCATCATCACAGGTACCAGGAATCGCATAGAAGCTTCAAACAATGCGATCAATGCTGCGATCTCTCCGGGTATCTATCCCTCTTTCTCTCAATGTGCAAAATCAGGAGAAAAACAAACAAACAATATTAACTTCATTGCATGGCTTGGAATCACATCCATCCCAAACCTCAATGTTCAGCTCATCCAAGCTTGAGGTCACTGACTTTGCATTCGCTCACTGCTTTATAGGCAAGCACACAGGCATGGCATGCATGCTTTTCCTACTTACTGCTCACTCTCTCCTACTCATATTTTAATCGGTGATGTAAAGACCTTTATCGGGACTTAACTTTGAAATGTTTGAGAAGAGTTTGATATGCAGGAGTCAAATTTAAATTCCAGAATAGATTTCAGTTAATGAAACAGTTCACCCAACAATGAAAATCCTCTCATGCCGTTCCAAACCCATGTGCTTTTTTCTGTTTTAATGAATGGTGCTTAAACCTTCAAGGCTTCACAAGAGATTCAAAGGTCATAGAGATTTTATTAAAGTGCAGTCGGTCTTACGAGTTCTAATAAAAGCTTTATGTGATGTTAAACATTGAAACCTATGCACTAAATGTCAGTGCCGTGGTAGGATAGTGCAGACTAAGTGGGGGTATTATCCCCTTTTGACATCACAAGGGGAGCCAAATTTCAATGACCTAATTTTTCACATGCTTGCAGAGAATGGTTTACCAAAACTAAGTTTCTGGGTTGTTCTTTTTCACATTTTCTAGGTTAATAGAAGCACTGGGGATCCAATTATAGCACTTAAACATGGAACAAGTCAGATTTTCATGATATGTCCCCTTTAAAAAGGTCCTAATATGCACCATTAGTTACCGATACATGTATACAATTGAGATACCAATATGCTCTTTTTGGTACCAATATAGGAACTCTTTAGGTGTACTTTCTGAAAGGGTACAGTTGTAGTTTATATTTTGGCCATGCATTTTTATGACAGTGTATGAAAATTATTGGTGCATCGGTTGTTTCAGTAAAGCAAACTACACTACACACTCTTATAAATGTTTTTTTTAAACATTTTGTGAAAATCATGGGTGTGGAATAAAGAAAATATATAAACAATTCCTTCTAACATGTTCCAACGCACCAGTAGTTTAACTGATAATCCTGAATGTCATCTACTCCACCTCACTCTTTCGACTCATTTCATATTTACAGAAGATATAGAGGCGGTGAGCAGTTCATATGAGTCATACGATGAGGAGGAAATTACGAAGGGCAAGTCCACAGCTCAACATCAGTGGCCATCCACAGAGGCGTCCATTGAGCTAATGAAGGATGCTCGAATCTGTGCCTTCCTCTGGAGAAAGAAGTGGCTGGGCCAGTGGGCCAAACAGCTGTGTGTCATTCGTGAACATCGTCTCCTGGTAGGTGACATCACTGCATTATTATTGTGAGCGACACCCATTTCCCACCCATATAGCTGATCTGTTATATGTATGTTTACAACTGTTGATGAACCTGTTACTTCACAAGAACTAGTAAGAATGTTTTTGTTTTTGTATTTTAACATTTATATGTTTTGTACAATAAAAAAATCATTAGGATATTAAGTAGTGATGCACCGATGTATCGGCCGCCGATATTTATCGGCCGATTTTTTAATGAATTTGAAACCATCGGCATATCAGCAATAGCACGAGAAAGGCCGATACCGATTGTTTATTAAGTAACTGCATAAAGAAATCCATTATATGTAAAAAAAAAATGAGTTAATGTTGTTAATAAAATAAATGCTGAATAGCAAAAACCACCTTTTAAGGTTGTCATGCTGTCTTATTATATTTGTTTTAGCTTTATTTGTGCCTCTCTTATTATGTTGGTCAGTTAAATGTTAATTAGATCAAATCCATGTTCAGTAAAAATAATTTGATGCTGAAATAAACTAGCTAATAGACCAACTGTATAGTATTGTATACTAGTGTTTAATATCGGTATCGGCCAGAAGTTGGCTGTTTAAATCGGTATCGGTATCGACCCAAAAAATCCTAACGGTGCATCCCTAATATTAAGTATAGATCATGTTCCTTGAAAATATTTGTACATTTTCTACCGCAAATATGTGTAAAAATGTATTTATCATTAGTAATATTGTTGTTAAAGGAAAACACCACCGTTTTCCAATATTTATATGTTCTTACTTCAACTTGGACTAATTAATACATCCCTATATTTTTTCAATGTGTGCATTTATTCTTTGCACAATGCGTTGTGAATGTGTTAGCATTTAGCCTAGCCCCATTCATTCCTTAGGATCCAAACAGGGATGAATTTAGAAGCCAGCAAACACTTCCAGGTTTTCCCTATTTAATGACTGTAGTTTCACGAGTAAGTATGGTGGCACAAAATAAAACGTGAGGAGTTTTAAAGCCGATAAAAAATGAGAACTATATTGTATGGCGGTAAAGCAAGTAGTTCGGAGCGCAGTAACATCATCACTCCTGACTACTCCCTCTCTCGCTCAAACTTCTGTCAATATTACTCCACCCGGGGTCGAAGTGCTGCAAACTTAGTGCTATTCCGCCATATAATATAGTTCTCATTTTTTTAAAAATCGGCACGTTTTATTTTGTGCCACCATACTTACTCGTGAAAGTACTCATGTTACAGTCGTTAAGTAGGGAAAACATGGAAGTGTTTGGTGGCTTCTAAATTCATCCCTGTTTGGATCCTAAGGAATGAATGGGACTAGGCTAAATGTTAACACATTCACAATGCGCTGTACAAAGATTAAGTGCACACATTGAAAAAAGATAGGTATGTATTAATTTGTCTAAGCTGATGTAAGAACATAGTAAAATATTAAAAACTGTGGTGTTTTCCTTTAATATATCTATTTTTAATCTATAAAAATATTAAAATTTTATTTTGTGTGCTATTGTATTTAGTGCTACAAAAGTTCAAAGGACCAGACACCACTGCTGGATATTAGTCTGCTTGGCTGCAGCGTCGTCTACAAAGAGAAACAAACAAAGCGGAAAGAACACAAGTTGAAAATCACTCCTTTTGGTGGAGAAGCCATTGTCCTGGGACTGCAGAGTAAAGATCAGGCTGAACAGTGGCTTAAGGTGAGAAACATGAACCCTTGCCCCTATGGATGTTATCTCTGCCCTGTTTATGCGGTTAAACACACTTTACATCCTCATTCCATTTTTATCAGGTGATTCAGGAAATCAGTCCGAAAAATACTGCAGGATCGGATGTAACCGAATCCCCGACACTCATGTGCACGAAGGTAGTGTTGCTGTATGTTTTTTGACATTTGCTTTTGTGTGGTAAATACACAGACGTATATATTTATTTTTGTGCTGCACCCTAGACTGTTAGCCGTTAGCCGTTTCTTAGTCGTCTCAATGACTGACTAGCAATGACGTTTTGCGCTGTTTAGCAGGGTGAGCAAAGCGAGAGATACTCAGTGGCATCCGAGAGTGGAAGCAGCACAGACAGTCACACCGAGAACCTGGAGAACAAAGATGGTGAGAGCACTTTCTGAGGGATGTACCCATACAAAATATCTGTGCCGATACCGATATTTTCGCTTTTACTTCTCGTTTCGAATTATGTCGTGAAATCCTGGAAACTGCAATTCTGTTTGTATATGAGTTCTGATGTGTTTTATTGCTCTTTTTGATTGTCAGAATATAATCTCCTTTAAAACAATCGTCCGGTGTCCAATTGGAGGAAAAAAGCCTTTATCTTCCATATGATTATAGGCCAATATATCGGTGCATCGCTAGTACGAACACACAAACCATATGTGCATTCAAAGACTTTTTGTGCATTCAAAACGCTTATTTTTAAAGGGACACTCCACCTTTTTTGAAAATATGCTCATTTTCCAGCTCCCCTAGAGTTAACGTTTTTTATTTTTACCGTTTTGAAATCCATTCAGATGATCTCTGAGTGTGGTGGTACTGCTTTTAGCATAGCTTAGCATAATCTATTGAATCTGATTAGACCATTAGCATCATGCTAAAAAAATTCGATATTTTTCCTATTTAAGACTCACCTGTAGTTACATTGTGTACTAAGACCGACGGAAAATTAAAAGTTGCGATTTTCTATGATATTACGCAGCGCCTGAAAATCCCCTGCTATTGAAAGTAACCAAGGGGACTATTTTCAGGCAGTGCGTAATATCACTACGCCTGCGGCAGCCATGTTACAGCAGCAAAATCCTTTATTATTACGCCAAAATGAGAGTAAAGTTTCTAGACATATCTGACTAGAAAATCGCAACTTTTAATTTTCCGTCGGTTTTAGTACACGATATAACTACAGAAGAGTCAAGTTTTATATAGGAAAAAATCTAAACTCTTTAGTTATTTTTTAGCAGGATGCTAATGGTCTAATCAGATTCAATGGATTGTGCTAAGCTATGCTAAAAATGCTAGCGCCAGACCCAGAGATCAGCTAAATTGATTCCAAAATTGTAAAAATCAAATGTTTAACTCTAGGGGAGCTGGAAAATGAGCATATTTTCAAAAAAAGTGTCCCTTTAACATTTTTTCTTTACTGAACTACAAAAACGCATTCGTTTTTTGTGATGCTTTAATGAATACTTTCGCATGTTCATCATTTCCCCTTTAGTTAAGAAGAAATATGGCAAGTTTAGTAACCTTATGAACATTGGGAAAAAGAAAGTTTCCTCTTTGGAGAGCCCAGAAAAGACACTGGATGCATCAGGTAAAGCATCATTGCTTCACTAAATTTATCATCACCTGAAAAGGAACCTATCCATTCATAAATATATTTATATATGTCTATTGCAGGTTATCTTAATGTCCTGGTAAACGCACAGTGGAAAAGCCGTTGGTGCTCAGTTGAGAACAGGCAGCTTTGTATCTACAATGACAAAAACAAAAACAAAGTATCCCAGCAGCCACTGGCTCTCGAGGGGTGCACGGTCCTGCCGGACCCCAGCCCTGAACACTTATATTCATTCCGCATCCAGATGGATGGAGAGGAGCTCGCAACCCTAGAAGTAAGTCCTGTAGATTAGAAGTTAATGTCTGTTTATACACGTGGCTATGACATAAAGTCTGAAGGCCATTTTTAATTTAGCCTAGCAAATATTTTTCTTGTAAATTCAATACCGGAAGTATCAACATCCAGGTTTTATTTTCTATACAAATAAAGTACGTTTCTAAACGAGTGGATAAATGGGTGATTTCCTCTCCTCATTCCTGAGTTGTTTGTCATCTGTTTTCACTTAAATACTTCTTAATAAACACCCAAGTTCCACGGAAAGAAAAATAGTAACTTCATCACAATGATGATTCAGTATTTCAGCAGAAACTTAAACATGACTGCCATCTTCAGGCAAGAATTAGGCCAATGATGTCCAATAGCACCTGTTATTATATGACCATCATATGAATGTAACTGTAGTTGATTCATTGCAAATGTGAAATAAACTGTACCACTAGACAATCACATCTTATATTTACAACTGTTTGGTAAACACTTCTTACTCTATGTAATACACTTTCTTCCCAGGCTAAATCCTCTGCTGATATGGGCCACTGGCTAGGCCTCATACTTTCTCAGACAGGCACCAAAACAGACCCAGAAGACCTCACATATGACTATGTGAACTCTGAGAGGATATCCAGTATTGTCAATGCAGCCAAAACATCCATGTAGTATGTCATTTTTTTTGTTCGTTGGAAAATACAAAGTGCATATTTAAAGATATAATTTATTATACTATATAGGATATTTTTTACTTAATATTTTTGTTATGTTGTTCTGAAAAAAATATTTAAATCCTCTTTACCTGAGAAGGAGAATGATCTACTACACTGTCAAAAAATAGTCAAAAATGAGGCGTTACCCTTTCAGAAAATATACTTTTGCACCTAAAGAGTTTATATTAGTACCTGGGGGGTACATACTGGTACCCCATAGTGCAAATTAGTATTATATTGGTAGCAAATGTATACATATCTGTACCTAAATGGTACATATTAGCACTGGGGACCATTTTTTCAGTGTAAGATATTAAGACTTGTTTTCTAAACAAAATTATCAATTTAGTTTATTCTTAAAACAAGATGAATAATCTGCCAGTGTGGTAAGAAAAAAATGAATTAAACGTTTTACCTCTTTATTTAACTCCTTAATTCAAATTGATTATCTTTGTCTCTATCTATTTAAAGCATAAACTCTCTTAGGTTTGAAATATTTTACAGGAAACAAGACTTAAAGGTGCATTGTGTAACTTTTATGAGGATCTCTTGATAGAAATGCAATACAATAAACATTGCGTGGGTCATTTCATAACACGCGGATAACCCACGGGTGGGGTTAGGGCGGCTAAAAAAATTGTCACTTTATTTGCAAAGCGAGTTGGGGCGGTCATTAAAAACAAAATAAAAAACCCATATATGTTGAGTGCAATTCACTATATCTTATATTAAATGTCCATCCATATTAATTTTTCACTCTTTTTTTAAAGATACAAACAGAAAATACAGGAAATATGTACACAAAATGTTCAATTTTCAGAACTAAATGTCTTCTTCATGCATCAGTCGGTATTTAGTGTGACCTCCGTTGGCACGAAACACATCTTGAGCTTTTTTGAGGAGACTGAAGTCCTGAAGTCATTCGATTAGAATTAGTAATTAGGATTTAATTTAATTTCAGTTTAAAAGATCCTGCAGTTGCCTGCTATTGCTCAAGTGGAAGGGGAGTTTACCCTAAATACTTGACACTTATACGTTTATCCTGTTTTTCATACTACATATGCATTTCCTGTATTTTCTGGTTGTATTGTAATAAAGAGACTGAGATATAATTATATATGATCACTATACAATTGCAAAAACAACAAATTGCAAAAAAAACCCTACCTGTACATCACTTATACACAAGTTGTAGTTGGTTGCAATTCACAGTCTCACCACTAGATGCCGCTAAAAGTCCCCATTGCACCTTTAACGCGTTAGGTAATTTTGCTTCTCAGGTAAATGTAAGAATTTTTTGATATATATATATATATATATATATACAGGACATAAATACTAAGATGAAAAACAATGTTTGCAGTGCCGTACAACATCTATGTAGCTTCACTTAGGGATGTGTTTATTGTCTTTGTGTGTGCTTCTTAGTCTGATGAACAGGAGGTACTCAGAGCCCAACACGTATACAGACAGACCTCAGTCGGACCCTCAAACCTGTGATGACATATACGATGATGTGGCATCCATAGACAATGACAATGAGGAGGTGGGTTAAATACCCTTGAAGTTGCTTTTGTTGTTTGTTCTAGAGCAAAACATTGACTAAGTAATCTGACAGATATTATGGTAACAGAAAGTTATGGCAATAATGGTGTTATGTTTCTGTAAACTTGTGGGCTGTTCACGTTCAATAACTTTTCTTTGATACATTTGCTTTGTTCGGCCACAGGAGATTCAGGACGATCTGAACAGCAGCTTTGAGGTAACAACGAATGCCGAGCAGAACGAAAAGGACAGGATTTATCTGGATCTGATCCCGCTTCGCTCCTTCCTGCACATGACCCCGGGCCAAGTGTCACCACAGATGGAGTCCAGTCCATCAGCTGTTTCACAGGAGGAGAAAGAGGTTGCGGTCAAAGAGGTAACAGTTTAATTTTCAATCAAGTCAATATTAAAGATATCAAGGTTGTATTTTCTTTTAATTATGTAGGATGATTACTGTATGTATTTTATGACATGCTTTTTTTGTGGCTGTAGTTACATAAACCAAAAATTGACAACCAGAAAGTGTCAAAAAATAATTGACTGTTCAAAGCATCTAACATACAGTATAATACAAATTGTTTTGTAAATGTAACACATTTCTTTTTGTGAAAATGTGTTTCTGTCCTAATGCATTTTCTGCTATTAATGCATTATATAACAAAATATCAAATCAAGAAGATTTTTTTTATGTAGTCTAAGTCAGTGATTCTCAAACTGGGGGCCGAGCGATGGTGCCAGGGGGGTCCCAGTATTATGACATTTTGTAAAATACATTAATTTATCATAAATTCTGTGAAATGAAACCTCAGAAAAATACATTGTATGTTTTAAAATGTTTTGTTTAATTAAAATGTTTAAATTTTAGAATGTTTTATGTCATACATTTTCTTTTGGGGGGGCGCGAAGGAATGCACCATACCCAAGGGGGGCTGCATGCTGAAAAATTTTGAGAACCACTGGTCTAAGTGTCCAAATACTTTTTGCCTCTATTATATGAAATATTATATCAGTAGCAGTTTAGGTAATTTTTGCTTTGACTTTTGAGTGAATTTTGGCACAGTTTTGTATCTGTTTTGTATAACTTTCTTCTAAAACAGACTGAAAATGAAGTCATATTACCAAGCAGCACCAAGTCCCCCGCTTCTCAACCAGCTGATCCTGCAGTAGCCGCTAACGCCTCCCCGAAATTGAAAAAAATCAGTTTCCTTAATCAGGAAGGCCAGAAGTCGTCCTCTCCCTCCACTCTCCCATCCCATTCAAAAACATCTCCAAATACAACCCAGAGTCCACCCACATCCAGAAGAAGAGCAGCCACCACGGACAGACCTCTTGACAAACCCAAGGTCTCCACAGCAGGTGAGATTTGTATGCAGATTTAGCCTGCTGTATTTTTTCCCTGCCACCCACTTGTGCAAGCCTGTTTGTACAGTAACATGTGAAATTCGATCATAACTTGTGCATATTTCCTCGGGTTTAGCAGGTCCAGGATCAGTGGATGTGAAGTTGGGAAAGAACAGGACAGAAGCCGATGTCCGACGTTACACAGATGAGAGGGATCGACTGGAGCGAGAGAGGGAGGAGGTTAAAAGCACACTTGCTGCATTGAGAAAAGACAGACGGGAGGTGAAAGAGGAACTGAGCTCCTGCGAAGGTAAAGTAACAACACCTACTGGTCATATTTAAAAAATCTTTAAGTAAATATTTGTTTTTAATTTTTTTGTGTGCTTATAAGTTTGACCATACAGAAATTATAAAAATGGTACTAAGTAGGGCTGGGCAATAGATTAATCTAGATTAATCTCATACAAAAATAAAAGTAATTTTTTGCATAATATATGAGTTTGTAATGTGTGTAAATATTATGTATATTTAAACACACACACATACATATACATTTAAGAAAAGTTTTGTTTAAATATCGTTTTTTTATTTATATATAATTTAGAATATATAAAAATATATATACACATGTAAATTTTTCTTAAATACATACATGAATGTGTGTGTATTTATATATACTTATTACACGGCTCTCTGGAATGCTTGATTCTGATTGGTCAGTTGAGACATTTGCAGGTTCGTTCTTTTCAAATAATAACCGCTCCAAATTAATAACGCATAGCCGGACTACTTGTACGAGTAAAATCGTTCCGCGCCAATAAAGATCAATAAAGATTACTGTCTGTTTGGCGCCATCTTGTGACAAACACTGGACAACCACGACAAGACACAGACAGCTTACTGAGACTGAACTTGACAAAATAGAGCATGACAGCTACGAAGCCAACACACAAAAAAATACAGAATGGGCATTAAAACTTCTCAAAGACTGGTTAAAAGAGAAAAAATGGAGACAAACAAGTATGAAGCAGAGGATCTTAATAAGGTATTACGATCATTTTATGCATCTGTGCAAAGTTTCGCGGAAGGATAAAAATGTTAATTTAAAACAAATATGCCAATAAAATGTTTCAAATTCATATTCATGTCCAGTTTTTTTTCTTATGTGGCAAGTAGCCGTGTAATAAGCGGGATAATGTAGAGGCAGCCGGTAGTTATTGGGAAATAAGCCCCTTCAGTGTGATACAACCTGATCACACTGTCGGGGCTTATTTCCCAATAACTACCGGCTGCCTCTACATTATCCCTTACATAATACACATGTTATGCAAAAAGTGCTTAGTAACTTTGACTGAATGGTTCTTTGAGGAACCCAAAATAGTTCTTCTATGGCATTACCGTAACTTTTGAACAACCTTTATTTTTAGTCGTGTAATATAGGGTTCATTCAGGTTAAGTGGGATTCTTCGATAGTCATCTCAATGTAAAAACGTGTCCTGATTTACCTGAATTACCCAACACCAATTCCCTTATGCTGAGTACACACCAAAAGATACCGGTAATCAGGGCTGATTTTGGGATGATTTCCTCCCTTCCAACAATCCTAGCTATGTCCCCATTATCTTGATGGTTCTACAGATTATCTTATCAGATTTTCCTTTGGTGTGAGGTGTGTTAAGAGTGTCTGAACCTGTTTGGAAGAACGTCGGAGCCGCCCCGATCGCGAATCATAAATATTAAATCGTAATATAAAATCCTGATGTGTGGGGGGAACCTAAGGACAAACACGTGCACGCTCTTGAGATTATTGCGTGAAATGAAATAATGAGGCTGTTTACACTTGGCATTAACATGCGTTTTCGTCGATTGGATCACAAGTGGACGATGTTAATGCCAGGTGTAAACAGTGTTCAAAACGTTTTAAACGCGTCCACTTTCGACCACTTTCAACCACATCCAGAGGTAGTCGAAAACCCCTTTCGATTGGATCGCTTTGGAGTTGTGGAACACAATGTGGTTGAATGTGTTCGAACAGCCACACGCGACCGCCTTCTCTCCGCCCATTTATCTAATCTGAGGTATTAAACACAAATTTTACGTCTTTTTTTTACTTCTGGCGTTAACATCCGTAGTTTCGTTTTGAAAGCGTGAAAGTTGCGCGATCCTATTTCATCAATTGCGCTGAAAATTCATAGAATGCTCTAACATACACACATACAAAACACTGTGCAGCATGTATACTTGCTAAACAAGCAGTGGACTCATAATATTAGTTTGCGTCCATATAAACTCATAATTACTCCCGCTCGCGTTTGAATGACAGTAGAGAGACTCGCCCACCGTCTCACAGACCACCCCCTCACAGTATTCAGGACAGAAGCGGTCGAAAGTGGACAAAAGAGACGGATTTATATACCAGGTGTAAACGTAATGTGTCTCTCTCGTCCACTTGTGATCCGATCGATGAAAACACATCTTAATACCAAGTGTAAACAGTCCCATAATCCAATCAGAAAGTGAGATGATGGAAGCAGACCATGTTCCCGCTGTCTACATTTCTTCACCCAAACCATTTTTTCCCTCTGAATTCTCTGTGAGTGTGAAAATCATTTCAAACACTATCATTGAAATTTCTACCTGCAAATCGTCCGCCATGCTAATTCTGAAGTCTCGCAAGATTTTGTGAGATTTCCTGTGTTTACAGTCGAGACTCTGGTTGAAAATCTGTTTGTGTGTGGTGTGCTGTCTTGACACATCATGGCACACCACACACTATAGGTGCAAAACGGTTAAATCAAGGTTTTTTACATATTGAAAATCTTATAAGATGTAAAAAAATTTGTGTACCTGGCATAAAGATAAATGATGGTAAAGCAGTGTCTGTGTGGTACTTTTACCTGACCTGCTGTAATACTGTAACATCCTAACTGTACACGTAAAATGATAAATATTGCTCACATAGATGCCACTCAGCAAGCCTCACTGGAGGCACGTCTGAAGCAGATGGAGGAGACGTGTCGTGAGGCGGAGCATCGGCGGGTGGAGGTGGAGTTAAGACTGATGGAAGTAAAGGAAAATTTGCGAAAAGTGGAATCTGGACCCTTTACACTGGGCACGACGGTAGAAAGCAGTCTACAGGAAACTTTACCGGTTAGTACACCGTACCGTACAGACTACATGTTACTTCATAGCTCAACACATAACTTCTCAAAGGTTTTCAGTTTTAAAGGTGCAATGTGGGACTTTTAGAAGGTGCTCTTGACAGAAATGCAATATGATATACATAACATATATTATCAGTGGTGTATAAAGACCTTACTTAATGAACTGTATTGTTTTTATTACCTTAAAATGAGCATGAGGTTTTATCTACATACACTTGCATGGAAGGCCCCCACCATGTTTCTACAGTAGCCCTAAATCAGGGGTGTCAAACTCAATTTCATCCCGGGCCACATCAGCATTACGGTTAATCTCAAAGGGCCGGTTGTACTATTTGAATGACTGTATGAATGTATCAACTCTTTTATTACTGTATATTGCATAATTTTCCCTGCATTTGCTTACTATTGGTTTTGTTAATAACTCAATTAATACCTAGCTTTGAAAGTAGAAGCCCAGGCAAATAATGACAAAGTGTATAGAGTACAACTATTCTACAGATTATTTTAAAAATAATTGTGGTGACAAAAACACATGTTGTATGTGAGTACAGTACACTCAAAATGTTCTGTTATCCTTCATTGTGCAGGTCAGAAAATCAGAGGCATTTTAGATACTAATAAAGAGTTTTACAATCTCCACCACAATAGGCCTATGCATTTATTAGACACATATACTCTGGCTTGTCATTTCTTGCCCTCTTTAAAAAAAGCTGTGATTTTTTACCTGGCTTTGAGTGTCTGACTGATTGACTGACGTCTCATGAGTTCAGTGTTGTAGGCTACAGATCAATAGTTTCGATTGTTTATTAAAAGTAATCGGTTCGGATGAGTCATTAGTTCGCATTAGTCAGCTGGACATCGCAAAAATTTTTTTTTGCTGGATCCGCATGAGCGGGCGCGAGAGAGGGAGACAAAGAACGAGCAGATACTGTCCATTTCCATATGCGGAGGTTGCATATGCAGTGTCAACAAGCCTGGTTTATTTAAAGTGTGTGTTGCAGGTTTTTTTTTTTACGAATTTGTGCAACTTGCTTGTGTGTAATAACCATTTAAAGTGTTATCCATTGTATTTTATGTTGTTGGGTATCACAAAACCCGAAAAAGTATGAAAAAGTACAGCGGTTTGCAATGATTCTCCTTTCCCGCACTACGCACTGTATGACGTCACGCTGGGGAGAGAATTTACCAAAGCCGCATTGAGAGCATTGAGAATGACTATAGAAAGACGAGTAAAGTACAGTTCTGATAGCGCAGATTATAGATAGATAGATAGACAGACAGACAGACAGATGGATAGACAGACAGACAGATGGATAGGCTAGTATAGAGAGATAGGCAGACAGCCAGATAGCATAACGTTAGCATATCTTCGTGTAGAAAGTAAACAAACAATTAACATACTCGTGCATGCTGGCTTGAGGGGGTCCATGATCCTGCCTGAAATGGGTGTAACTTTATGCGATCTTCAGCACAAACGGTTTTGGCAGCATGTCTCTAATCCAGGAAGGTGAGTGAGGCATGTCACATCTGTTCGCGGGGACCAGCGACCCAAACGCACTCACTTTCTTACAGCCAGTAGCGGAATGGCAATCGAGAGAGTCGGGACTTTCCCGGTGGGTCGATCTGATAATAGTTATACATTTCGAGTTAACAACCTTGTCTGGCGGCGTGATGTGCGCCGGTTCCCGCAGCCCGCTGGTCAAAGTGCAGCCTCTCTGCTCAACAAAGTATATGAAAGTGCTCAACCTGTTCGGCAGGTCCAAACATGTACAGGATTGATAAAAATACGGTGATCAATGAGCGGTTCCTCCTCAAATGGCATAGTCTGTCGTGATGTAAAAAGCCGCCGAACGCCTGTTTATTACAGTAACGTTATGTATGCGGTCCGAGTGTGCTGCAGCTGCTGACTGCTGCGTATAAAATGATCGTGTGATTCGTTATAATCGCATAAACAATATAACAAAGCATCCTTTTATTTCACAAAACAATATATTTGAGATATTATTTGATAGACTAGTAAGTGTGGATTAAGGATGTTTAAAAATCTCTAGCCTGGTGGTCAGGACATGAATGGATCAAATCAGCAGATTTGCGAAGTTTTATTTATCTCCACAGATATCATAAATAATAATTAGCATGGTAACTTTGCAGTATAACACATTATATATTTCCTACGATGTATATATGATTTCCAAATTGTATACGCAAGTATTAAACAGCAATAAATGTCTCATCTATCTCTATGGCTCTGGCTGAGGCTTTCTCCACTTCTCCCCAGCGTGACGTCATCGCAGAATTGCGTAAAAAAACCGTTAATACCAAAAACGTAAAAAAAGTGTTCTTTAAGACCATTTTTGAGACATTTTAAAAATTATACACATATCTTGAGTGATTTATGTACCCATTAATCGACAGTGGTGGTTAACCTGCAACACGCCCTTTAAGTTAACTGACCATTACATTCGCAAGTCATGCGCATATTACAACTATTAACTATAAACAAAGAATAATATTTAACTTTATAATTGTTAATATTCTGAAATAAGTCAGTCTTGATGACGTATGCAGCCTGGAAATGGGACCTCCGGAGGCTGCAGCGTTCGCATTCAGACACGCCCACTCTAGTAGTGTGCGCGTGCGTGGCACTGCTCGTTCTCTCTCATGCAATCATCAACATTATCACTATAATTACATTACAAAAAGACTTTGGCGGGACAAAAATTTGTTTTGGTGGCTGCTAAAAAAATCTATATAGGAAATAACCTGCAAAAATAAAACTTATAATAACAATAAAATAATCTGTAAACTCTCGCGGGCCACATAATTAACATAATTTGTAAACTCTCGCGGGCCAGATGAAATGAGGGGGCGGGCCGGATTTGGCCCGCGGGCCTTGAGTTTGACACCCCTGCCCTAAATAGACAAACTGATCTATAGAGCGCTTTGTCACTACGTTGCATCTCAGAAGATGACTTGTTTCTCCTGTGGCAGCTACCGTAGCTTCACTATGCGTTTCGAAAGGGAGGGGTGTGCTATGGACTAATCTGTTGGTTGCAACTCACAGTCTCACCACTAGATGCTGCTAAAAGTCTACACACTGGACCTTTAAATCAAGTGTACAATAGATGGATTTTTTATCCGTTGTTTGGGAATACCAATATGATAATGCACAACATTTAGTTGGCATGCTTAATGATAGTTAAGTATTCTTGTTCCAAAGTATTTGTATGGGAAAATGTATATGTTCTATTGTATATTATAGCCCAAGACGGCACCGGTTTTCACCCCCTCTCCGAACATTCCCATCGACAATGGAGATTCACCTGTCAACTCAGCCACAGCGTTGAAGAGTAGACCCATGTCCATCATGGCACCCAGCAAAGGAAACGTTCTGCAGAAGGCCAAGGTAAAAATCGAATGAGGCTTTCATTACCATTACAGAGAGCTTAGCTTCTGGGTCCGGTTGCATAAAGCACCTTAAGTTTTTCCCTTAAAGGAACACGCCCACATTTTGGGAATTTAGCTTATTCACCGTATCCCCCAGTGTTAGATAAGTCCATACATACCTTTCTCATCTCCGTGCATGCTGTAACTCTGTCTGACGCAGCCCCTGCTAGCTTAGATTAGCACAAAGACTGGAAGTGAATGGCTCCAGCTAGCATACTGCTCCCAATAAGTGGGAACTATATCTCAGAAGGTGAATCATTGCTACTTGGGCGGAGTGATTTGCTCGATCTTACTGGGAGCAGTATGCACTGAATTATTTGAAAATAATGCACAGCGTGCATTACCACCTTGGGTGTGCCTTATTTTCGAATAATTCAACAGCCTGTCGTCAATTTTTCCTTACATATATTATAGTCATAGCAATATAAATATTGAAAGGTAAGTACTGGTCTTTTGATGTACAATGGTAATTTTATGATACTTGAAAGTACGCAAATACTTTGAAAGTTTAATCATTAATTATATTAATTAATTCATTGTTATATTAATATGACTCTTCCTGTGAAAACCCAGCTAAAGTAATTTTTAGTGATTTACTGTTTTATACACACAATTATTTTATATAATGTAAACAACATACTGTAAAGAAGTAGCCTAGATATTTTTAAATACCGGTATTTACTAAATAAGTCAATTTATTGTAAAAACGGTGATTGAAATCAAACTTTAATGCTCATAATCTCATAATTGGATTTTGTGAATTATGTAACCTGGATATCACAGAAAGGGTCACGTACAGTATATACAGTAATAAATCAGTATTATAGTATTTGTTAGATAGACATCTGATATCTTCACTAGCACATTATATAAACTTATATAATCTTTCTCAAATGCAGTTAAACAAGTCATCAGCTTCTAAAATAAAACTTTCATCCTCTGTGCAGGAATGGGAGAAAAAGTCAACAACTTAAGAAGATGGGAATGGAGAGAGCAAATAGACTTTTTAGCCAAAGCTCAAATGACTGCTAAAGAAAAAAATGCTTCAAGCAAAGCGGGAGAGAGGGTGTGCCCAATGACCTGCAGGCTCCGCCCCCTGAAGCCACACCCTTCTCTTATACCCTGCTTCTTTGCAAACAGAGATCGAGACGGTACTGGGTGCTTGCGGGCAGCTGATCCGAAATTTTTGTTTGATGCTGACAATGTTTTTGTCTCTGCCCATGTTACCCTTTCAAATAATGCCACTGGACAACAGCAGAATTAAAATCTATTTTTTAGATTATTTTTATGTAAGAAAAGGGATTTTATTAAAAAAACATTTTTGTGTAATACAACGTTGGGCCCATTATGCTTAAAAGAGACCAAAAATGACCTTGGAAAACCACTATTTTTCACAGTAAAGACTTTAAAATCTGCCATTTTGGTACGTCTGGTACATTGTAGCTTGAATTATGTATGCTGATAGCCAGGATGTGAATATATATCCGTACAGTGTTTTTTGTACGCTAGCACTTTTATTCAAATAAAAGTTTGTACTGACAATGCAGTACTGTGACCAGCCAAACATTCACCCTGCAGGTGGCACCAAACTGAAAAAATGCATTAATGTAAACCAAAGGTTTGAAACAAAATGTAATAGCGTTAACTAAGAAAAAATACAAATAAATATTACAAAAATATGAGCCTCCTATAAGAGGCTTATTGTAACACAAATACAAAAGATCTCAAACAGGTTTAAATCCCATACAAAAAAAAAACACATCCATTGAGGTCTTTAGTGCTTATAAACACTATAATATTCCTATACACCATCACAATAACAATAAACATCTGGGGCTTAACACAGAGAGCATCACAATCCCTTAATATTGTTATAATTATTATATATATTTTTTAAATCCTATTTAAGGCACCAACAACATTTATAATATACAATATGTGAGCATGAGTTCATCATGTGTAATGAAAAGTGCCTGAGAATTTGCAGTGTCCTATGCATGAGAACCTTAAAGGATTAGTCAATTTTCTTGATAAAAATCCAGATAATTTACTCACCACCATGTCATCCAAAATGTTGATGTCTTTCTTTGTTCAGTCGAGAAGAAATTATGTTTTTTGAGGAAAACATTGCAGGATTTTTCTCATTTTAATAGACTTTAATGGACCCCAACACTTAACAGTTTTAATGCAGTTTAAAATCACAGTTTCAAAAGACTCTAAATGATCCCAAACGAAGCAAAAGGGTCTTATCTAGCGAAATGATTGTTATTTTTGGCAAGAAAAATAAAAAATATGCACTTTTAAACCACAACTTCACTTCTTCCTCCGTCTGTGTGACGCACCAGCGCGACCTCACGTAATTGTGTAATGATGTCAAAAGGTCACGTGTTACATATATGAAACGCACATTTGCGGAACATTTTAAACAATAAACTGACACAAAGACATTAATTAGTTAAACATATTTTAGTACAACAACGTCAGAACGGTCCTCTTTCTCCACACTTGTAAACACTGGGGCGTAGTTTTGCATACGTCATACGCATCCGTGACCTCTTGACGTGATGACGTATTAAGTGAGGTCGTGCTGGCGTGTCACACAACCAGAGGAAGAAGAGTTGTTGTGGTTTAAAAGTGCATATTTTTCTTGCCAAAAATGACAATTGTTTCGCTAGATAAGACCCTTATGCCTCATTTGGGATCGTTTAGAGTCCTTTGAAACTGCAATTTTAAACTGCATTAAAACTGTTAAGTGTTGGGGTCCATTAAAGTCCATTGAAATGAGAAAAATCCTGGAATGTTTTCCTCAAAAAACATAATTTCTTCTCGACTGCACAAAAAAAAGACATCAACATTTTGGATGACATGGTGGTGAGTAAATTATCTGGATTTTTTTTAAGAAAATGGACTAATCCTTTAAATCTATTCTTCTGTTTGACATGCTGACAATCTTTATAGAGTAGTAGTATTATTTTTGAACTGTGGCTCTGTTTATACAGAATGTTTTTATCTGTGATGTGTTCTGGATGTGTGTCTCTTGCGATGTGCTCGGTAGCGTTGCAGCAGCTCTTTCTCACTCTTGTGCAGATGACGTCTTAAAGCTGCAGGTTTGGCGAGATCTCCTCTGGATGGCTGCTCTCTGATTCCTGTGAAGAAGACAAAAATACATAAATAAAAACACTTGAATATATTCTGCAACCAAATTCTATAAAACACCAAAATTATATTTGTTTTTTAAGTCAAAGAAAAATGAATGGCATGTGAATGGCTATTTGAAGGCATATTGGAAATGAATAGTAAATTGTCAGAATGATGACCAGTATCAGTATATTTTTGGGCATTTTTTGCCTTTATTTGATAGATAGTGTAATGTAATGAAAGTACAGGGTGGAGAGGGTACAGGATGGGCAAAGGACCCTTAAGCTGGGATTTGAATTTGGGTGACCAAAAGTGTATCTAGACTAATGTCGGAGTACTGCCCACTACACCATCGGCTCTGACAGTATTTTTTCTATAAATATATAGTGTGCTGCAGGAATGACGTATTTTGTAGGCCAATCTGAAAGTAAGCGGGACACTGGTTCCCACAACAAAAATCCCATTTATTTTTCCCATAGATTTTTGAATTACGCGATTATTTCTGTGTTTAACAAAAGTTAAATACCAATGTTTGCCCAACAAGTTAATCTTCACAGATGAATATACATTTTATGAATTTTGAAGTGTTAATGCTTTTACTAGAAATCAGTGGCAGCAAATTCAAAATATGTGTCATATGCGTTGTGTGCGTCATGTCAAAATACGTCCCTTCTGCACACGCGCCAAAATGGATTTATGATAAAAGAGACGCTCACGTTCACGAAATACTCGCTGGACAATAACTTAACACTAAACTCTGATTACACATAAGATTAAGTGAGTATTTGGCAAACGTGAGTGTCTTATTTATCATAAACCCCTTTGAAGCATCTGCAGCAGGCTCGTATTTTGACATCACGAGTGATGCACATAAGTTTACATGATGTGCCGAACACATATTTTGAAATTACAAACCATATACATGACGGACTAAATACACATTGTGACGAGCTTCGCATCGTGCACCCTTGAAAAAGAAGTCACTGGCTGCCACTGCTAGAAATATATAAAGCAGAATTTTGACTTTCAACGTCATAAAAATTGTGTTCAACTGTAAAGACTAACATGTTGGAATCGCAGGCGGTAAGTAAAAATGCATCAAATGTCTGTGTTTTGTTGGCAATCTGCGCGTAAGTGCATATAATGTAACATGTAGATAGATATCCAAAGATAGTTGGAAAATTGCTCACGACTCGCTCCGCCCTCGGTACGCCTCTAGAAGCTTGTGTTCATCGTCATAGCTGATCTTTCTTTTATAAATCTGATAAAACTAACGTTTCTTTGTATATATAAAGAATGTAATCCTACTCTATAGGTACTCAAGATTAACATGAGATTAGCATTAACAGCTTGTGTTATGTGAGCTTTAAAGATACTGACGTGTTTCGCAGTGTGGCCCTTTCCATCCATTGCATTCACAGCGATAGCTGCGACTGAGCAATACACAGACACCATCATTCATACAGGGGTTTGGACTGCACAGATTAACAGGTTTCTTTGCATCTGTTGAGGAATTACACAGAACATCATATAAACTCAATACTCAAAACTTGAAATATCTATGTCCGAACAGTATTTGAGATAAGCCTGACCTGCACAAACCATCTGCACCAGCACATCCTCTGAATATTTCAGGTCATCGTAGAAAGGTATGACGATCATGTGATCTTCAGAACCGGCGATGCGTAAAAGAAGTTCCTGCTGTACGTCCCCGATGCCGATCACAAACACAGACACGCCATTGTCACGGAGCTTTTGGGCGGGAACAGCCGCATCCTCTGCCCCCGTCCCGTCAGTCAGCACCACTACGGCCTTGTTGACCCCTGGCCGAGCCCCCTTTCCCACTGTCAAGGTTTGGGAGTGCACATGCAGAAGGGCAGAGCCAGTGGACGCCTTCCCGCCGAGATAAGTCGCATCTTCTACTGCCTTGAGCACAGCGGAGCCTGACTCGTATTTGTCCAGGTCGAACACCGTGACGGGTCTCCTCCCGTAGACCACCAGCCCCACCTGAGCCACGTCTCGATTGATGTCGAACTGCACTGAGGTGCTCTGAACAAATTCTTGAAGGTTGATGAAATTGTCCTTGCCTACGCCACTGGAGGCATCTAGCACATAGACAAGGTCCAACGATTGACCGAGACAACCTGTAAAAGACAAAAAGATTTAGTATGATTCGAAATTTCGTTTTATGTGCGAATTAAGATCTCTCGGATCCCTACCCTGGTTGTCCACGCTGCAAATTTTGGCTCTGAGATCTGGGATCTTAGCGCTCAATCTGTCAGGTGACTGGAACGTAATGGTGCGTTGGGGGTTGCCGGTGATGTTGTTGATTTCAGCCTTCATCCCTTCTGGTGCTAGACCAATGATAAAGATCTCTCTGTCTCGTGCAAACTTGGCCGCTTCCACCACGGGGTCCACAGAAGGCGTCCCAGTGAGCAGCACCACTACTCTCGGCAGGTCGTCCCGGACGTCGGCAAAGACAGGTGAGCTTTGGAAACCGTGGCTTGTGATGTAACGGAGAGCATTTCCGGTCTTGGCTTGGCCACCGCGGTGCTGCAGGCCCTCAACTGCCTGGATCAGCTTGGCAGGATCCCTGTGCTCTCCGATTTTCACCTCCATCTTCACGTCACTGCCGTACTGGGCCAAGCCCATCTTCACAGGGGTTTCAGAACTCAACACTGCCTGCAAGAAACGCTTCAGGAAAGACTTGAAGCGCAAAAAACCCTCCAGGGTGAGAGCGGTGGAGCCCTCCACCAGGAAGAGAACATCCACCGAGCAGTCAAAACTTAGCATGGGAGCTGGAAAGATGATATGATTATGAATGTGACTTACAAAGCATTCAAGGTATATATTTTTTGTGTTCCCAGGAATCAAACTCATATGTGAACACAGTGCTTCACTAACTGTGCTATATACGAAAACAGGGTTTCATGATTGAAACAAATAAACAGTAACGTACCACCTCTGTGTAATCTACTGTTTATTTTTGAGACTAAAGATAGGGTGCGAGTCAAGACACATCACTCCGTGCCTTTCTTTCTATTAACAGACAAAAATGCAGGTACGAGCAGCATAAACAAACAGAACGCTCCGTCTTTCACGGTGCAGGTGAGGTCATCTGATCTAACCCCCTTCCTGTGATGTTGAGTGACAGGAGGAGGTCAGGTGTGTCATCACGTTCTGATTGGCTGGAGTATTTTATGTCAATGTTGTAAAAGATATATAAGGGAACCTTATTCTAGCTTTTCTAAGTGTTTGAGTCTATGTGTTCTAAAGTCAGAGCCCTGACAATCTGGCGAAATTATCACTTGGTTTGTTAGATTAGAATAGATAGGCTGTGGAAAGTGTGGGAAACAAGCTGGTGAATGTTAACTCACCACAGTTAGGGTCACTGCCATAGCCCGCAGGACATTCGCAGCGATATTTCTCAAGGCCCTCTGAAACACACGTCCCCCCGTTATGACAGGGCTGTGAGTCACAGGGGTCTGAGGAGAGATGAGATCTTTAGTGCTAACTCAGTGACAAGGATTTGTTAATGAAATATACAATTATAAAAAAAATTTGATTGGATGTAATTTACCTGGACATATTGTTCTGTGACAGACAGCAGGGTGCTGCTTGTAAACTCTGTTATACCTGGAACATACAAGGCGAAACCAGTTTCACTCCTTATATTTCTGTTAATTGTTGCACCTTATATGTATAAAGCCTTAACATATACCAAAAGTGCCTTTAGCAGAACAAACACATAAAATAATACAAAACAAATACAAGAAGCTCAGACGACTGATGTCAAAACCCAATGTCGGACTGACGTCAAAACCCAGCGTAAAACCAACGTTGGATTTACAGCAAAACCCGGCGTAAACCCGACGTCGGATTTATGTCAAAACGCGACGTAAAACCAACGTCAGATTTACGTCAAAACCAGACATAAAACCAACGTCGGATTTACGTCAAAACCCGACGTAAAACCAACGTCGGATTTACGTCAAAACCCGACCTAAAACCAACGTTGGATATACGTCAAAACCTGACCTAAAACCAACGTTGGATTTACGTCAAAATCGGACCTAAAACCAATGTTGGATTAACGTCAAAACTCGACGTAAAACCAACGTCGGGTTTACATCAAAACCCGAGCTAAAACCATCGTCGGATTAACGTCAAAACCCGACCTGAAACCAACGTTGGATTTACGTCAAAACCCGACGTAAAACCAACGTTGGATAACGTCAAAACCCGACATAAAACCAACGTTGGATTTACGTCAAAATCGGACCTAAAACCAACGTTGTATTAACGCCAAAACCCGACGTAAAACTAACGTTGTATTTACATCAAAACTCGACCTTAGACCAACGTTGGATTAATGTCAAAACGCGACGTAAAACCGACGTTGGATTTACGTCAAAACCGGACGTAAAACCGACGTTGGATTTACGTCAAAACCCGACATTGGATTTACGTCAAAACCCAACCTAAAACCAACGTTGGATTTACGTCAAAACCCGACGTAAAACCAACGTTAGATTAACGTCACAAACCTGACGTAAAACCGACGTTGGATTTACGTCAAAACCCGACGTAAAACCGATGTTGGATTTACGTCAAAACCCGACATTGGATTTACGTCAAAACCCGACCTAAAACCAACGTTGGATTTACGTCAAAACCCGACGTGAACCTGACGTGATCCCGAGTTCAAAACTCGACATCAAGACAAATAAAGAATCTTTGATCTTGATGTAAATCTAATTGAACCATGAGGTATCCTGGGTGCCCCTAACATACACATGCATTTACCTGTAATGAGAACAGAGAGAGGTGTATGGTGAGTATCCTTTGGACCCTTTCCAGCACATGAAGTTACCCTGAAGTTCCCTGACAGTTTCCAGGGTTTTCTGCACACATGGATAGGACTCCACCTTACACCCTGCAGACACAGACATCACAGCACATATTCACCTCGCAAAAGTTGTTGATGGAGTCCAAGGTGAGGGTAGGTTTACCTGTGGGAATGGTTGAGGCGAATGATGAGGTGGAGAAGGCAGTAAGCAATCCATTTACAGCATCGTTGAAGTGCTCCGCAAAAAACACGTGAGAGTCGGATGGGCTGCTCGCCACGTCACGAAGTTCATCCCACCTTGAGGAGAAAAAAGATGGGAGTTCAAATACTAGGGAACCCACTTTGGATTAAAGCACCTGCCAAATACATAAATGCAATCTACCTTTCAGTTGGAACTAGTCTACACCAAAAAGACAAATAACAACATTTTTGTTCATTCATAAATAAATCAAAAACTGCTGATATATTTGGATATTCAAATGCACATGGTGCTGAACAAGCTTAAAGCTGTATCATTCATCAAAAAAAGATCCAGATTTATAGGCATGTCAGCAGCCTTTTAGTGTACAAAACACGCCTGTCAGTGTAGTACACCTGTGCCAGAGAGCTGTCAGCACATTTATGCATTGGGTATTAAATATTTAAACAGCGGAAGCACCTGCCCATGAATAATAGGAATAGATGCCATCCATGGGTATCTGGATATTGCATTGGCCTATTTGCTTCATTTAAATCAAAATATGTAAGGGTAGAAATATTCTTATTTGCTTTCATTACATTCACCCCACCAGGCATTAATTTAAGATGTAAAGGGACTATTTTTGCACAATTGTTATGTGTTACCTGGGGTAACGTATCCCCACCGCAAACAGAACCACCCCAGAGGTCTTAAGCTCTGAGGCTGCCAGTTGTACGGCCCCCTGGGACTTTCCGTCGGATAAAAGGATGGCGACGCGTGGCACTGTGGAATTGTGTCCGCCGGAAAATCCCTTCCCCTGAGCGAACTTCAGAGCCAGACCTGTCTGCGTGCTGCCGCCTCTGAGCAAAACAGAGACAGGTTATAACAGAGACACAATAGAGTCAATTATTACGCTTGTAACACCAAGGTCAAACATTTAATTCCCAGAGATCACACAAACTCAAAATGTGTTCACCGAATCCCTCTAATCTGTTATTAATTTGAACTACAGTGATTCTCTAAGAGTATTAAGTTAACACAGAACCCTTTAGTTACCTTCACTACACTATGTCCTCAATGCACCATTCATATGAAACTAAACCAACTCAACCTTCTTAGGTTTATACAAGAAATTCCAGTATAGACACAATCTGTTTTTCTACAAATCTAATTAAAAAAATTTAAGCAGATGTCTTTAAATCATATGAAATATATATCTTGTTTTTTAGACTGGTAGTGTAAAAATACAAAAACAATGCAATATAATGTATGCATAATTTACATGTAATTGGCAGATTTGGAAAATTGTTGGACCCTGTCTACATTACAGTATGTCAGACAATCAGATTTTGTCAAACTGTATAACATAGATTTTTCAAAATCTACACTTTTCATTGACACCTCCTAACAAAGCTTCTTTATCCAGTGCGAAAATACATAATCTCTTCTATCCTGCAGAGATATAAAATAAGTACCAGTGTAGTAAGGAGGCATGTGCACAACTGATCTCTTCTCCATCATTTACACTTACAGTTGTTCAGCTTAACAGACAAGTGGTGATGTTTTTACGTGGTGGGAATCCGAAACGGTAATTTCACACCCTGTCGAGGGAGATGTGGTATGTCCTGACCGGGTGATGTGGTTCAGGGCAGCTGCATGCTCACAATGTAAATCTGCTATCAGTCATTACGGAACCCCACGCATCCTTTACCACAATAAAACCATTAATACTAATTCACCATCATGCTGACATACACATGCACATGGTTTTAAACGGTGTACAGTGTAAACACAGGTCCTTGTGTCTGTGTTGACCAGTGGCGGCTCGTGACTGCTCATTCGAGGGGCGCTAAATCAAAATATGTGTTTCATGTGTTTTGCTTGTGTTTTCAAAATATGTGTTTGTTGCGCCATGTAAACCATGTGCATCACGTTTTTTGCCAAAATAAGTGCCTGCTGCACACACGTCAAAACCCTTTATAATAAAAGAGGCCCTCATGTTCATAAAATACACACAAGATACTCCCTAAAGCTGGCAAACGCGAGCGTCTCTTTTAGTATAAACCCTTTAGACGCATCTGCAGCAGGCACTTATTTTGACAAGACACGTGATGCACATAGGATCACTCGATGCACAGAACACATACAGTATTTTGAAAAAAAGGAACCACCACATGATGGGCTACATACATGCTGTGATGAACTTCGTAACAAAGAAGTCACCGGCCGCCACTGGTGTTGACAACCCATTCTCATAAAGTGTGTATAAATAGCACGCAGTGTGAAAAGCCGTGCAATACATACGCCAAATTTCTAATTTTACGTGCATTTGATACATCAGTCCTTCACGTTCGCTTAATAGGGCACATCTTTTCGCGTTGATTTTTGTTTTCTCAAATTTTTAAACCATTGTTGCATGGGTTTGGGGTTAAGCCCCCTTTCCACTGCACACGACAAACGTCGGCCTATAAACCGGAAGTCATTAATTTCCTATGGAGAGTCGCAAAGGGGCTGCGTGAAGTGCCGACCACCTGCGGATGCGTAAATTTCGGATCCGTTTTGAGCGTTGGATACGTTAAAAAATTTGAACTTGTGCGACCAAACCGCATGCGATATGCCGACCGGAAGTGATGTATTTCATTGTATTCCTTTTATAAACTGTGTGTGAGGTAAAATTTTTGTTTAACTTTATTAGTAACACTTGAATCCTTAAAAAAAACGTTTGATTACTGATAATAAATACATTATTAATTTAATTTGTGTATGTTATTATTTTAATCTTGTCTTCATATGTTCTCTCCAAAAAATATTGTCAATCTTTGTCATATATGCATAGCTGTTTATTGTTTCATTCATTTGCATTCATTTATTTATTCCACCATGGTAAAAATATTAGAATGAAGCCTCTTGCGCTGGAATGAGCTTCTCTCCCATATACGATTAAACCGAAACTTCATTACGACTGCCACTAGGAGGAGAACTCTGACTGTCGTTTCCGTATGTCGTGTGCAGTGGAAAGGTGGATTTGGGATTTGCTTCAGGATGTCATTTAAAGGGAACATTTCACAAGACTTTTTTAAGATGTCAAATAAATCTTTGGTGTTCCCAGAGTATGTAAGTGAAGTTTTAGCTCAAAATACCAAATAGATAATTTATTACAGCATGTTAAAATTGCCACTTTGTAGGTGTGAGCAAAAATGTGCCTTTTGGGTGTGTCCTTTTAAATGCAAATGAGCTGAACTATGCACTAAATGGCAGTGTCGTGGTTACATAGTGCAGATTAAGGGGTAGTATTATCCCCTTCTGACATCACAAGGGGAGCCACATTTCAATTACCTATTGTTCACATGCTTGCAGAAAATGGTTTAGCAAAACTAAGTTACTGGGTTTATCCTTTTTACATTTTCTAGGTTGATAGAAGCACCCAGGACCCAATTACAGCACTTAAACATGGAAAAAGTCTGATTTTCATGATATGTCCCCTTTAATATATAGATTTCAAAATGTTTTGTCTATTTTTAAACCATGGTCATTTGGAGTTGGGGTCGGAATTGGGGTTTGGATTAGAGGTCTTCACGGGTCCACTTAGATCCAAAAACCCGAGGTACGACCCGAGATCGGGTTCGGGTCTAAAAGTTTCAAGAGTGCCTCGGACACAGGTCGGGAATAAAAATAGCAGCATCGGGTTTGGGTAATGAATGTTTTTTGCCGAACGGACCCGAAGACCCGAACTCTCTCGCGTGTGTGCATCTATGTTCTGTGCAAACCTCCTCTGTTTGCCAAGACATTGTGTGGCTGGCGGTAGGTTAATTTTTTTTGAGACAAACATGGCAGTCAATATTAAATGTAGCCTACATTTTAGCGGTTACCTTGGTGCCGTCGTCAGATAACAAAGTAAAACAAATGGAGCAGCTCGACAAATTGGTCGCGAGACCAGCTGGGTTTCTTT
This sequence comes from Paramisgurnus dabryanus, assembly GCF_030506205.2. Taxonomy (NCBI): domain Eukaryota; kingdom Metazoa; phylum Chordata; class Actinopteri; order Cypriniformes; family Cobitidae; genus Paramisgurnus; species Paramisgurnus dabryanus. The sequence goes on along the minus strand of NC_133337.1, from coordinate 49,889,827 downwards.
CTGTCAGACTGCTGCGTGTGGGGCTGCAGATTGCACATACGTCGGTGCCGTTTACATTCGGGTCCAGTCGGGTTAAAAAAAAATGCCACTGGTTCGGGTCGGACTCTGGACTTATTTTCTCGGGTTTGTCTCGGGTTGGGTCTTTCTTTAAAAAAAAATGTATTTATGGACATCGGGTTCGGGTATAACGTGTTTCCGGTCATTTCGTGTCTAGTACATATCTTTGGACTCGAGAAGACCTTTAGTTTGGATGTCATTTTATGTCAGTGGTTCTCAAACTTTTTCTGCGTGCGGCCCCCCTTGTATACGGTGCATTCCTTCGCGGCCCCCCCCCAAAGAAAATTTATGACAAAAACAGTTCTAAAATGTTACATTTTAATTAAACAAAATATATTAAATTATACAGTGATGTTGGTTAGTAGGCTTATTTTTTTGAGTTAATTACACAAAATTCATGATAAATTAATGTATTTTATAAAATGTCATAAAACTAGGGCCCCCCTGGCTCTGTCTCGCGGCCCCCCTTGTGGCCCCGGACCCCAGTTTGAGAACCATTGTTTTATGTATCAAAAAGTAGTTCTAACTCCAAACCCAAGTAAAAATGGTACAAAAACAGAAATAAAAGAAAAACCAATACATAAAGTCATACGAAAAGATGTGCTGTATTAAGTGAACAGGAAGTACTGGAGTATCATATGCACAAAAATTTTAAATGTGGCGTATATATTGCACGACTTTTTACACTGCATGCTTTTTATATGCAAATCATGAAAATGGGCTGGTGTTAATATGGTCTCAATGCTAAAAGTAATAGTGCAAGATATTTCTCGTCACAAAATGACATACATTGGAAGTGCATATGCCCTAAGTTAGTACACAATCGCAATACCTGTAGTGGATTTTCTTTATGCGCTTCTTCAGGTCATCCTTGCTGTTGTAGGAGTTTAGACTGATCTCTAGTTTAGGCGTTGAACCGAACTGAACCACGCCAACCCTCACCTGGCCAAAACAGAGCAAATAGCTTAAAACAGCACTTAAAATGAAAACCCTGATGCCAGATGCTAAAAAAACAAGCATGCAAATATTAAAATCAAAATGTCCCACATAATGAAAGTAAATGGTGACCATGATGTCCCAATTTATGTATAAGTACACGGATAAATATGTTGTTTACAGGTTTCAAATGACATATGATTTTTAAGGTGGACTATACCTTTAACACTACATTGTTTATGTGAGTCCTAACCTTGTCTGGGCTGATGTCAAGAGCTTCACACAGCTTCAACATGTAGTGCCGTGATCGTTCAAATCCTCCCTTCCCGACGCTATATGAGCTATCCATTACAAACAGTATATCCATGGCTGCGGAGCACTGCATCCCTGACCACACAGAAAAAAAACATCCAAGTTTCATCTCTAGAAATTAGCCGTACCATGGTCACAAATGTATAAGCACACAAAAGTCATGCATAATAGGATTAGCCACAATAAACGCAACACAGCTGTGATGTAAAACAGCGAGACTAAGAAACACTGGCCTGTATTTGACACACTTAAAAAGCTTAGCCGTCGCCTGTGGCATGTTCTGACAGAGACAAATACTCAAAAACACATTACAGCAAGTTTGTGCTAGTCAACAGGCTAAATTATAATCCATGTAGCTGTCATGTTCGTACCCGTCGCCTGTCATAATGACGCCGATTAGACACAGGCAGGCGGCATGCCTTTGTCTGCAAGAGCAAACACAGGCATATAGACACAAACACAGGTTTCCCCTCACACACAAACATACTTATAAACACATATCAATAATGCAACCAATTGGTGCACATAAACACCACAATGTTGCATTGAAAATGTTTTGAAAAGAATTTAAAAAATAAGCCCTTCACTCACTTTCTCCAGCAGCATTGATCTTTATAATGGTTTCATGATCCGTCTGTATTTCCAGCACAGCATAAATGGACCAAACTATAGTGTGAGATGAAACAAAGAAAAAACACTGTAAATTCATACAGTACAAACACCCACATGCACACAAAATACTCAGTTCATGTCAAACTTAAGAACATGTCTCTATGTTTCATTTTCTTTCTTTAAATAACAAAAAATATATAAACTGGTATATAAACATGTTTTGGTAAGAGTAACCCAACTACTCCCTCAGGCTGTGTCAATGTCAACAGGGTACACAAATGAGTAATTTAAGCTCATCTTCTAGATAACAGCGATGACCCCTGACCCCAAGACAGTATGGAACCTGTTCCCTTTAACAGACGACTGGTGCTAAACATCCTTTAGAGGGGGATAATTTAAAGCGATCGGCATTTCAGCCACACCCACTGGACGTGAAGAGAACAGTCAATCCGGCCCGTAACAGGCTTGCGTTTCCCGCTCGAGTGAGCAACAACGGTCTAATGCGTACAATTGCTGTTTTAGACGCAGGGGCCATGTGAACAGCCCAGGGCTGAGAAGGGCAGAGCAAAGTATCTTCCAAAGAAGCGAAGTACGCCCATAGTTCATGTGCTTTTGTCTCCTCATGACATCATGAGGAGGGCCGCTCTCAGCACCTCACCATGGTAACAGTTATCGGCCTAAGAAACCTGCAGAATGATGGGCAGGAGGCTTCAGGTCCTTAAGGGAAAAATGATGAGGCCATAAAATGTTAATGGGTTGATCCATTGATGGTGGCGTTTAAACAGATGTGGATAATCCAGAGTCACCCCAATTCTCACAAGAATTACTACCCAAATATCCTTTTATTGGACAGCCAAACATCATAGTGACCCTGGACCACAAAACCATGAGGGTAATTTTTTTATAAAATAAATAAATAAACTCTCCATTAATGTATGGTTTGTTAATAGGACAATTTTTGGCTGTAAAAATCTAGAGGGTGCAAAAAAATCATAATATTTAGTAAATCCTATTTAAAGTTGACCAAGTCTTTAGCAACACATATGATAAATACATTTTTATATATTTACGGTAGGAAAAATAATGTATAAAATATCTTAATGGAACATAAACTTTACTTAATATACTAATAATTTCTGGCAAAAAAAAATAGATAATTTTGACCCATACAATGTATTGTTGGCTATTACTACAAATATAGCCATGCTAATTTTGACTGGTTTTGTGGTCCAGTGGCCGGTTCCAAAAACATAGCCGTGACGTTAAGACTGCGTCTTAAGAATGATTCTAACTAACAACCATTTAGTTAGTGCTAATCAGTCTTATTATTTGGATTTAAATTAGACCAATCTACCTTTTTATGTAACATACTTAAAACAGTTATGATCAGTCTTGAAGAAAAAAATTCATGACTAACTTTTAAGACTAGTCTTTAAGTTTTATGCAACTGGCCACAGGATCACATATGTGTTTTAAACAAAATCCTATAATAAATTGATTTACTTAAAAAAATATTTTCATTTCTAAAGATCACTTTGTGTATAATATCTCTACACAGACCAAATGAAGCCTAAAACCAAATGAAGCCTACAACAAAGACTTTAAAGAAGACTATAATTGGGCCAAAAAATTTGAAAAAGAACAACCCAGTAACTTAGTTTTGGTAAACCATTCTCTGCAAGCATGTGAAAAAATAAGTAATTGAAATTTGGCTCCCCTTGTGATGTCAGAAGGGGATTTTTAATAATAATACCACGCCTTAATCTAACTACGACACTGCCATTTAGTTCAGAGAGAGAGAGAAAGAGAGAAAAGAATTGACAGTACAAGTTTCAATTTCAACAAACCACAATCAGTTGCGTTTTAAGGGACAAATCCAAAAACTGAAAATTTTTGCTCACACCTACAAAGTGGCAGTTTTAACATGTTATAATAAATTATCTGTATGGTATTTTGAACTTAAACTTCACATGTGTACTCTGGGGACACAAAAGATTTATTTTAAATCATAAAAAACTCTTGTGAAATGTCCCCTTTAAACACATGTGCATGTCCTGCAGTAAAATCTGAAAGAATTACAACTTAACTTGGTGACAAACTCATGTGCAGTAGATTTACGATCCCATTTAACTTCAAGCTAAAATAATAAATGCAAAAGAAAACCAAAACTACTACAACTAATATTTTCTTTATGTTGCCTTCTAGTTTAGCAACAACACTGTTCCCATACTGTATACTCCAAACTGTATCAACCGTATTATAAATGTAATAACAATAAATTAAATCTTTAAAATATGTACAGCAAATATAATTTATTTCATGTTTATTTTATGACCAGCGTCGATCTTTTATATTTTAACTTAACTTCTTTAGCAATCTACATTTCTAGACAAGCCAACTCATATCAGATCATGCTGAAATTACACACTCCGGACCGAAAGACTAAATCCCTACTCAAGATTTATGGCACGTGTCCAGTGTCTGCTGAAAAACATAGTGGGAAAAATGCTTGAGGAACACATGGGTTAATGTGTTCATGGGAGAACATCTCAATTCAGATTTTACGCCTCCAGAGAAATTCCACTGAGCAAAACAACAATGTAACAATAATAAATAATATTACAAGAAACATATTTGTTTTGCCTCCATCAGTCTGATTAGAAATAAAATGACTAGCTGAGGGCTAAAGGGGCTATTCAGATTTCAGATAAACCAATCAACGTCAGTAACATTTACATTTATGCATTTGACAAACTCTTTAATTCAAAGCGACTTACAGCGCATTACAACAGTATGCGTGTTCCCTGGGATTGAACCCATGACCTTTTGCAACTAAAAAACCAGGTGCGTGGCACATAAGTATAACCCACTTCAAAATGGGGTTGTATATAAATACTGCTTTAACAGCTACCTGGAACTTGTTTGGGGTGGGAGCTCAACTAAGCCTTCACCTATGACCTCTAAAGCCCGTTCAGACCGACTACCAGGAGCAGAGTGACATGATCTCATTCATTTTAATGAAAGCTTTGGGAACTTTCGGCGACAGTGACAATGGGGTACAGGAAGTGGGGGTGTCCAGCAACGCGACAAAGTTAAGAAAATGTTAACTTTATGCAAATTATGAACGACTACCAGTAAGAGTGAAGTAGTGGAGTTGACAACTAGAATTAGAAACGCCTCCTAAAGACCTCATTGAAAGAGACGGGCGACACAATTCGAAAGTCACTGGTGGTTCCATGCATTACACTTTATTTACAGATAAATCCTTAAAGACTGTGTTGATAATGATCATAAACATTGTTAAAATGCGAAATAATCCATTGCTCTGGAATGATAATAAAGTCCTTAGGTCACTTCTGCTTACCTTGACCAAACAGGAGCATGAGAAGGACATTCATTCGACTGCAGCAAGCCATTTTTGAGCCCTGAAATGTGAACAAAACGAGAATCAATTTCTTTGGAAGGGTTTAAGTGGCCAACTACTGAGCAAATACAATAAACAAAGAGAAAAGCAAATGAGAGATTACAAACGATAACAAATTCAGGAGGGAAAGATTGCTTGGAATGTCACTCATGACATTGTGGGAGTTAAGGTTAGAAGGGCTATTGACCTTCAGGGCCCTTGGTCAGACAAACAATGAACTATAACAAAAAAAAGGACAGAGCCAGATTAACTAAGGGCTATTTCAGGATCAAAAAGACTACAAAAACTTGGACTCATGGCTGAGGAACTGACCTAAACAGTCAAGAGGTTGTGATAAGTGAGAACGTTACCAGTCAGCAAAGCTTTGGTATTCTACATAAATACATAATATTAATTAAATAAGTGTCAAATTCCACGCTTAAAGGGACTCCACTTTTTTTTAAACTTTCTGTAACAAAAGTATTGAACACATGGGGTTAAAAAGATACTCCACTTTTTTGAAAATAAGCTTATTTTCCAGCTCCCCCTAAGTTAAACAATACCGTTTTGGAATCCAATCAGACGATCTCCGGGTCCGGCAGTACCACTTTTAGCATAGCTTAGCATAATTCATTGAATCTGATTAGACCATTAGCATCGCACTTAAATTTAACAAAAAAGTTTTGATATTTTTCCCATTTAAAACTTGACTCTTCTGTAGTTACATTGTGTACTAAGAACGACGGAAAATTTAAAGTTGCAATTTTCTAGGCCAATATGGCTAGGAACTATACTCTCATTCTGTTGTAATAATCAAGGACCTTGCTGACGTACCATGACTGCAGGAGGCGCAATGATATTACCCAGTGCCCGAAAATAGTCCCCAGCTATTGAAAGTTACCAATGGGACTATTTTCGGTTCCTGCGTAATATCATTGCGCTTGCTGCACACAAGAAGAGTCAAGTTTTAAATAGGAAAAATATCGAAACTCTTTGGTTATTTTTGAACGCGATGCTAATGGTCTAATCAGATTCAATGAATTGTGCTAAGCTATGCTGAAAGCTGTACCACTAGACCCGGGAATGGTCTGAATGGATTCCAAAACGGTAAAACTCAATAGTTTAACTCTAGGGGAGCTGGAAAATAAGCCCATTTTCAAAAAAAAGTGGAGTATCCCTTTAACCCCTTGTGTTCGATACTTTTGTTGTCAATGTCAATTTGAAGTCTTTGTGACGTTTGAGCTTCTGGAAGTCCCTCAATCATAAACTGACAAATGGTCACCTATAATAAAGGCAACAACACAATGTGTGCCATTTAGGACAGGGCCATTAAACTCATTTCCTTCACTGACAGCTCAAGTTTAAGTCTGACAAACTGTAGTCACAGCTGACTAATCATTTACCCATCTATGTTTTGAGAAAGGTGGAGGCGGTGGTAATATAAGGAGAAACACAGCATGAAACTGAATCTTATACTCCCTTGTCACATTCTCAGGGTGCAGGGTCAAAGTTCGCATTTTTAAGAGTCAAACTTTTGATTAAATCAGATGCCAACTGAATACACCAAACCAGGGAGTTATTCACTGCCATTGGATTTAATCTCAGCAGTACTGTACCCATTTTGCTCTACAGTACAAACCATTTATACCAGCAATGTTTTTGGAATTTGTACTTATTTCCAATTGAATTATGTATTAACCACATGATTTAATCTATTTAATGAATACATACCTGCTGTCTACTGTACATCGTATGCTTGTTTTATCTAGGAGTCTTATCGGAATAAAAACCTCAAACAGACACATCCATTGTGCAAGCCTTCCCCCATTTAATGTGGTTTATCCAAATCTACAGATCTGTAAGAATTTAGTCTTGATAAAAGAGGATTTCAAGCCTGAGACTATGTCAAAGACAATTGTGAAATCCTTTCTTTAAACTTGCGAGAGGCATTAAAAGAGTATGAGCAAGTCAATACCCCACATTGCTATGTGTGTTATGTCTGCAGGCGGGGTATCTGATTTGTCAGGTTCCAGGTGTTAAGTGCAGTTTTAAAAGAAGAGCGGTTCTCAGCATTTGAGTAAAATGAAGTGACTATTGAGGTAATTGTGACCCGTGAAGTCTTCAGAGAATAACTCTTTTATGGTCTCGCTCACACAGTTTGACTTGTTAAGATACCCAAAGAGCTTCACTAAAGAAAGGAAACGCTAGGAATGCCACCTGACATTTTTCAAGATAGAATCTAGGAAAGATCAAACCTATTGGGATTTTCATTAAGCAATTAAGAAAGAGACTTTGTTGACAGCCACATGGGAAGTTGGGGGGCTTTGATAAAATCTTGTCTTGATAAGTTGTAAGCCTATTTCCTGCTAGTGAATGAACGTCAGCAGACAGCTCTAGAAACTTTTTTGAGGTTGATAAACATCTAGCGGTCTCTCTAAAAGCACCTCACAACCTTGCCATACAATCACCTTGACTAACAGCTGACAGTCTGAGTCAAAGATTCTTAAATATATTAGTATTTGATAGAGCCAAGGAATCAAAACTAGACAACCAGTTAACCCTAAAAAATACATTTGATCCTGCAGGTACACCTGAATACTACTATAGAAATTCAACAAGTGTATGAGTTGCAAACACTACTGTACATTAATACAAATCTTATATCTTAAACGTACAACATATATACATTGAGCTTCTACATTACAATGCTTGTAGAAATACAAGGGTGTACATGCAGCTGCGAAATGAGTTGAGGATAATAATAATGCTCCTCTTTAATCTAGGGATGCACAGCAGATGAAAAGAGAGTTTGAGGATGAAAGGCGAAAACTATTTTGGTGGTTCTGATAAAAGCTACTGAAGCAGTCCGTATTTTAACAAATTATATTCAAGTTAATTTGTGATCTAACTTACTTGCAAGTGTAGGCAAGGTTTAGTTTTATCCACATGTAACGTAATGCCTCTCGGTATTGTTACACATTTGTACCCTAACTGCCCTTGCAATCGACAGCCTACGTATTTAAGTAAACTGTAGTATAGGTTACTTACTAAGTAAAATTCCTAGATGCTGTGGTGTGCTTGAACCACATTTAAGTGTAACAATATTGATTATTCACTTCACAACTACTACATTAAATACTTGGGTATACTACAATATTTTCAGGTGAAAATGAAATAATCACCTGCGTTTAAACAACATATGACGTCACCGCATAGCCTGACATGAACCGTGACGTAAACCCCAATTATTATTCTTGCTTTATTATTCCATATTTTGTAACCCCAATCCTTTGAAAACGCACAAGTATCTTTCTTCATATCTTAATATTCACATAAATGTGTTTGTTAATAGTTTTCAACACATGCAACAAGTTTGGCTCTAAAAGCTCTCGTGACAGAGTTGGTTTAGAGCCAATGCACGCATCTAGCGACGTAAAAGTTACCCGTTAAGTAAAAAATAACTGTCGCGCAATTTTCTTGAAACAATACCTGTCATGCATCGGTTTCTGAAGTTAAATACACAGCTTTACATTGTAGAAACAGCAGTTTTACCTCAGATATGGGTCGCGTCCGCCGCAGGTACCAGATCGTCTGTGTGCGAAGCAGCAGATGGAAGTGAACGGGAGATTGTGCTCTCATCTGCTATCTCTACTTCCGCACTAACTTCATCAGACCAGATAGTTGTGGTTAAAAGGTATGCCAAATCGAAGAAAACTGACGCCTTCGGTTTTTATTTAATCATTTTTAGTGTAGATGTATCAAGTATTGTAGACGTAAAGTTGTGCCTCATGTCTACTGAAGCAGCTATTGAGAATAATTTTATGAGGCTTGGCAAGAGGGAATCAACAAGATTTTAGTAATTATACTCAATGTGCCGTTCCCGTAAGCTTTTCTTTATGAATTTTTTGTATATTAAAATAAAACCTCTATTTTTTATTTTTTGTGCTTGATAATGTATCCAATGTGGCTTTTATTCAATAAAAAAACCCACACAACAGCTGCCATTGTTTTATCAATTACACCTTACTTTATTTGTTAAGACATGTAACACAATCAGTGACACATTAACTTAAACCCAAGTATACATGTAACTTAAACATACTCTAGTAAAGTAAATTAGTGCATCGTTTACAAGTTTAAATAATTTGTCAAGTTTTTTTGACATCAGTTTGAGAACATTATATTGTGCTTAAATGACTCCTGTAAAAACTTCTGTTAAGGTTAAATAAACAAGGAAAGACCACTTTTCTTTTTAGATGTATTGCTTAAATATATGCAAGAGCAAAAATGAGGATACTCTAACAAAGACAAACAAATGCTAAAGAAACTCAAGTTGTTTAAATAAAATTGGCATGATATTGTCAAGAGGCCAATTTACATGAAGATGCTGAACCAAACTGACCTCAGGTAAACCAAAAACTGACCAAGTGGAACAGGAAACTGAGAAACAATGTAATGCTGCATTACTAAAGGTTAATCATAACACTACTATATAAAACTTTATAAAACACTACAAATAAAAAGATATGCTGGAGACAATAACAAATTTTAAACTTGAAATTCTGGAAGTGAAAATCTTCACTTTTTTGTTACTCCAACATTTTTTATAAGGAGAAGGATCAGTTCTTCAACACGGTCAATCTAAAAAAGAAGGTAAGAGACAAACATTTAATTACACAGAGATGCATTTTGCCTTCTTTTAACTTTGCAAAAAAACTAAAATCTTGCTCAAACCTTTCGCTTTAACTCAAGACAGCAGCATGAAGGCGGAGCTGAAAGAAAGAAGGGAACAATATTTATGTTTAAAGCTCATAAAATCACTTTCCACAGCAAGTTTTAAAGGCACACTCCACTTTTTTCAAAAATATGCCTATTTTCCAGCTCCCCTAGAGTTAAACATTTGATTTTTACCATTTTGGAATCCATTCAGCTGATCTCTGGGTCTGGCGATACCACTTTTAGCATAGCTTAGCATAATCCATTAAATCTGATTAGACCATTAGCATCGCTCTAAAAAAAAAATAACCAAAGAGTTTTGATATTTTTCCTATTTAAAACTTGACTCTTCTGTAGTTAAATGGTGTACTAAGACTGACGTAAAATTAAAAGTTGAGATTTTTTAGGCCGATTTGACGTAATAAAGAACTTTGCTGCAGTAAAATTTCAATAGCAGGGGACATATCTGCCTAGACAATCGCAACTTTTAATTTTACGTCAGTCTTAGTACACGAGGTAACTACAGAAAAGTCAAGTTTAAAAAAAAAATATTTAAACTCTTTGGTTATTTTTTAGCGTGATGCTAATCGTCTAATCAGATTGAATGGATTATGCTAAGCTATGCTAAAAGTGGTACTGCCAGACCGGGAGATCAGCTGAATGGATTCCAAAAAGGTAAAAATGAAATGTTTAACTCTAGGGGAGATGGAACATTTGCATATTTTCCAAAAAAGTGGAGTGTCCCTTTAACAAAAATCACTCCATGTGTGCAAGGGTGGTCTACTCTTTAAAACCTACAGTATCAATTATCAGCTACTATTGATAGAGATGTCAAATTTCTCGAGTGGCTCTATCTCATTAAAACCTACCTGTGCTGTCCTTTGAGCTTGTAACATTGTCTGGCTTAGTGCATTCCACTGTAGTCATTGCCTTGGCTGCGCTTTCTGAAATTGAACATAAATGTCAGACAAGCATTCTGGATATGATGACAAGGCTCCTTTTAAATAACACCCTTAGGTTATGGCTGAAAATACCAGGTGGCACAGCACCTGTGCACCAGAATTTCATTGGCAACTCTGCTGTGAAGAAATTCTTGCACTGCAAAAATACTAAAAAATAACAACAGTCATGCCTTTATGCAATCTGTACATTTTTTATTTCTCACCCGGCTCCTCAGGCTTTTGGAAGCTGGCACTTTGCATCAGACTGGGTTTCTGATCTTCAAGGTCACGCTTGTTAACATTTGCATTTTTAGTTTCATCTGTCGTCTTATTCGAGTCAACGGCCTTTGTCTGCATCTGATTTGTTTTTTGTTTCTCCTCAACAGGCGGCTTAGAGGAGTTAGCCTTGCCCTGTCCTTGCAGGGCTTCAAGGATAATGGAGTTAATGTCTCTGTCATCTTCTCCTGACTGCTGAGTCAGAGTTAGCAAGTTGGAGGTCCCATCAAAGTGCTGAACGGATCCCAGAACTCCTCCGCTCAACTGCATCCCAAAGAGTTCCAAAACATCAGCTGGCCAGACAGTAGGGAACCTCTCTTTACCTGTTAAGAAATGTAAAGTATATATAAATCTTGACTGTTGACTCTCCATAATCCGACAAAGTTCAAGTGGTGCTTTTATTTTACCTGTCAGAGCACACCTAACGATCTGGAATGGAAGCTCGAGAAGTTCTTTGGTGATGGGAAGGATGCTGGATACGGGGACAGTCTCCAGGTTTCCATAATCTGCGTAGATTACGTGCGCATGCTTGCTTGTCACCTCCAACACGACAGCTCTGTACCAATTTTTGTCACCTGAATCGGAAAGTTAAGTTTGCTTTAAAAAAATAACATCAGGGGGATATGTACATCAAAACTATATGTAGCAATGCCACAATTACTTAATAAAGGTTCTTGTCAATGATATTAACGTATTAGACCACACACTGCATGCATGCTCCACTTTTACAACAGTAGTTTAAACACTGCGAGTTACATTACAGATGTGTAATTTGTTTTACGACAGACACGAAATTGTTGGCTTAGGCAGGAATTCCAATAAATCTTTATAATGGTCCCTTACCTATACTTAATTGTTAATGTTTATCTGGAATGTTTCATTATAAACCTCTATGTTATTATTTAGCCAAACATTTCATAATTTTTTTTTACAAGAGATGCTGTTAATTAAATGTAAACTACTAAGAAATGTTTAAAGGTCAATCTAACCTGAGAACTGTGCACAGCAGGCGGCTCCTGGTAAGGGGTGGCACTGACTGGGGTCTGTATATTTACTGCAATACTTGGCAACATCCATCATAAGAGTCTTCAGACCATCCACATTTACTATAAGGCACAGAAATCAGATAGAAATACATAGAATTACTTTAATGCTATTCATGAATTATATATATATATATATATATATATATATATATATATATATATATATATATATATATATATATATATATATATATATATATATATAGATAGGTGCTCTAACTGGAGATTCAAGTTTTAGTTTACATAAACTGAGCATGCAGAATAGCTATATTTTTAAGAATACGAGTACACACCTTTTCCTGGGTTCATTATGTAGAAGAGACTAGGGCTGACCACTGCTGCCACCCGAGGCTGAAAGGTCTCATTGATGGGCAGCTCTAAAGTCTTCCAGTCCAAATAGAAATAGGGACCTAGGTGACCATAATAAAAAAAAACATTACAGTAATCCGTAATTACATGCCTTAACAGCAAACAGTCAAATCATTATACATAAATTTATATGGCTGTGGCTAAACGTTTTGAGGATAAGACAAATATTAAGTTTCACAAAGTCTGCTTTGTGTGGTTTTGTTTGTCCACCTGCCTCTTGAGGATTGACCACAAGTTCTCAATGGGATTAAGATCAGTTGAGTTTCCAGGCCATGGACTATGTTTTGTTCCCCGATCCAGTTATCACTTAAGTTATTGCCTCCATCATGCCGCAAAATACATTTTGGGTCCATGGCTAGCAAACTCCCCAGACCTTAATCCCATTGAGAACTTGTGGTCAATTCTCAAGAGGTGGGTGAACAAACAAAAACCCACAAATTTGGATGAACTCCAAGCATTGATTATGCAACAATGAGCTGCCATCAGTCAGGATATGGCCCAGAAGTTGATTGACAGCATGCCAGGGTAAATTGCAGAGGTCTTGAACTACACTACAAATATTGACCTGTTGCAACAACTTCAATTGTCAATAAAAGCCTTTGACACTTATAAAATACTTCAGCATAACATCTGACAAAAAACACTGAAGCAGCAGACTTTGTGAAAATGTATATTTGCGTCATTCTCAACGGCTGTTTATATATGCAAGTTTTTGTATCTCACATGATGTAGTTGACTCCGCCATGGCATTTGCAGTGCTGTTATTGCCTTTAGATGGCTCTTCAGCCGGTGGTTTCTGATCAATAGGTTTAAGCGTGGGCAGAGCCTCCATCTGAGCGGCGGGTTTTGGGGGAGATTGTTTCGGTCCATAAGGCCTGGCCAGTTGCTCAGAGATGAGTAGAGTAGTGATGCTTTGTCCACTACTCTCCAGCTCCACCCCGTATCCCTTCTCCGTGATAGACATCACCTTTCCACTCAACGGCTGACTTGCACACAGATTCTGAAACCTGTTCAGTGCCTCTTTACTCCACTGAGTCTCCAATGGTTCAATACCTGCATACACAAAGATTGAGTAATAATATCTTTGGATTTTCTAAACAAAAATTTTTTATTTTCATTTAGTTACAAATAAATTTGTTGTAGTAAGGAGTTTAGACACACACACACCTGCAAGCCAACAACGTATAGCCTGGAAAGGGAGTTTGAGTAGGTCAGGGGAGATGGGCTTTAAGTGAACCGCCTCCACCTCACAGGAGTTTCCATAGTCCACAAAATAAACTTTGAATTTGCCATCCCCGCACGCTTCCAGAACCATGGCCCGGTACCATTGGCCATCACCTGAAAACAAGATGACATTAACATGCATTAAACACTTGCTTCATTAAACCCTGTTTCACTGTACATAATCCAATCAAAAGCCCCAAATATTCTAGCAATTAATAATATTGATCACAATCAACAAAGATAATATTTTCTCAGCCACTCAATCATCTCTACTAATACGAATAAAACATGTACACATTGAATAATGCTTTGGATAAAAACATCTGCCAAATGCATAAATGTAAAATAAAATTAAAATCTTATATGGATTGTGAAAAGAAAAATAGATTAAAGCAATGAGAAGTATTATCACCGGAGAAGAGAGCACAGCATGGTTCTTCTACAGTTGGGGTGAAGGGAGCCCTCTGTGATTCGCAATGTTTCATGAGCTCACGTGTCAGCTCTGTCAGGCTGTGTACATCTGCCGAACGAGAGTAATCATCAACAATAAATAATTTTTAAAAAAGTCCCAATGTTAAAAAAAGAAAGTAAAAGAATGACAATTGCACCTGCTGAACTGTAGTTGTAGCAGTAGAATTCATCAATGCTTTTTAAAGTAGTGACCACCAGCTCCACCTTCTGCCCATCAAAGGGAAGTTCAGCACAAGTCCATTCCATCTTCTCAGCAGGGCCACTGAGCGCTAAGGCACAAAAATATTACGATACCATCTTGTGAAAATTTATTGGATCCTGCTATAAAAAACAAAACACTTACGTGGCATATTAGGCATCTCCTCACAGGGCATTTCAGGTTGCTCCTTACAGGGCATTTTAGGCTGCTCCTGTGCAGCTGGTTCCTTGCTCTCTGTCTGCACGCTTTCTACAACAGCATATCCCATGGACACCAACAGCTCAGCGGCGTTATTCTGGGGGTCGCTGGACTCATCGATCATGGACACCAGAGCCCTACCATCCTTTTTACCCAGAATCACAACCCGAATGAAGCGATTACAGACCAAACGTTTCACCATCAGAATGGCTTCCTCCGACCAGGTGCCAGTGGAGGGTTTTATACCTGTAAACATCAACTCTGTTAAAAATCACAGATTTCTGGGAAAGTAAGGCTTATACACATACATACAGTCGCATAGAATGTACCTGCTAGACAACAGGGGATTGCTTGAGTTGGCAAAGCTAACAGCTCCATGCTGATGGGTCGCAGACGATGCAACTCAACCTCTTCGGAGTTGCCGAAGTCTATGTAACCAATACATATGCGGTCCTCAGAAGAATATGCAAGAACTTTAGCTCTGTACCACTGGTTGTCTTCTGTAATGCACAAAGTGATAAATGACATTAACTGCACACAAAATCTTTTGAGTAGAGCAAATTTCACACAGGAGCAAATGTCAGCACTCATTTTGGGTGCACCTGTTCTTTAAAGGGACACTTCACCCATTTGCATTAAGCTTTGTATAGTTAGAACCCCAGTCATGTTTTTGAATGGTTGTGCATCATTTCCTCAGTTGCCGCTGAGACAGGAGAAATACAGATTTCAGTGTTGCACTTCCTTCTTTCGATGATGTAAAAATCATCATTTTGCATCATTGAAAGAAGGAAGTCCAATATCTTTGTTGAGGGAGTGAGACTACAAACACCCCTTTTATCAGTCAAATAGGCACCAAATTCTAAATGTATGTTACATTTCGACTACAAATATGACACACTTTCAATAAAGATTAATGTTTCTACGGGTGAAATGCTCCTTTAATAGGCACATCCTTATGCCCTCAGGTGTGCCTAGAATGTGTCTGAAGTTTTAGCTCATAATACCCCATAGATCATTAGTTATAGCATGTCCAAATTGCCCCTATTTAGGTGTACCTGTAAATGAAAGGGAGCTACTGCCCTTACTCCCTCACCAACAGACAGTTAAAAAAAAGATCTGATTACAGTCTGACAAAGCCACATTAGCGCTACAACCTGCTAACAAACACATTTAGAAAAGTTTTTGGGTAAAATCAACCCAAAAAATTGTAAGCAGGGCTTTATTTGTGTGATGTCACAATAACAAGATAATCAAAACAGCATGTCTAATGAGACTGCTTTGGCTTAGTAAGTATTAAAACAAAAGGAGAGTGTGGAATTTTTTCATTGTAGGGTAGTTGTGCTCACATACTTCCAACACACGTGTGTCCAAACAACTTGTAAAAATGGTAAAAAAAAAAATAATACGTTTTGAGTTCAACCTGATCACACAAATTTCCGTGGTATAACAGAATTTTTCATAATGCATTTTTCCGTGTCCTTACCACAAACTTTCTTTTCCGTGTCAGCTTCATGTATTGTTTGCGGAAAAATTTGGAGATCCGTGACAATGACACGGACAAATTATACGGCTGTTTGAGTTATAATCGTGCCTATATTAGTGATTATAAGCTGCAGAATGATTAAGTAAATGTATGTGTGAGGACGTCGGTCTCACCAGAAAAAAGTGAGCAGCAGACGGTTCCTGGTGCAGGTCTGAAGTTCTCACTAGCTGGAGTGTTTAGGCAGTGCTCCCTCAAACTCATCTGGAGCTGTTGGATTACACCTGCGTACAGAAAAAATATCAGACCATACCAAAGCACGTATACTATTAACTGTAGCATTAAAAACATGCCTTGAGCTCTTATTCATCCTCAACACGCCACAAAACAGCACAAACGTCTCAAAGCCGACAAAATAATGCAGCCCTTTATACTTCCCTAAACATAAATCCTTAAAGGGATAGTTCACCCAAAAATTAAAATATATATCCCGCTTCTGTTGTGAAGCGCATGCACAAGACTAAAGTCACGTGACTGCAGATGACGTATTATGCTCAGACATGTTTGCAAAGTTTTTTTTCAAACTTACAGACTGTAAGTGAAGCCTGGGCGCACAAAAAAAAAACAGCTGGGGCACACCAGATTACACGTCAGCCGCGTCACTGCAGTAACGTGACTTTAGTCTCGTGCATGCGCTTCACAACAGACGAAGAGAAGACAATGCTGAATAAAGACGTACATTTTTTATTTTTGATGTTCAACACATTCTAACTGACCCACCGATACTTTGATGATGTTTTTATTACGTTTCTGAACATGGACAGTAAACCGTATGTAGATTATCAATGAAGGGTCAAACAAGCTCTCTGACTAAATATAAAACATCTTAAAACTGTTACATAGATGAAAGAAGGCCTTACGAGTTTGAAATGACATGAGTGCGAGAGTCATTAATGACATTATTTTCATTTTTAAAAAATTTAATTTAATAAATCTGTATATTTATGGGTGAATGCATAAGCAAACAAATAAATACATCAATAAAGCATGAATGAAATGTGAATAAATCCAACGCTAACATTTCTGTAAAAGGGCAAAAATTCATGTTTGGGGCAATTATGGTGATACAATGTTTAGGTGGTTTTACTGTGACGTCATGCTAAAATGCTTCCAATTGAGATGCAAAAAACTCACTGGCATTTTCAAGCTTCTGACACAAGATCTCCGATGGGGATTGGATGTGGGTGATGATGGCTGTGAAAGTGTCACCCACTCCCTGAGTCATTGGCTCAGGAGGCCTGGCTTCAGAGTTCTCGTCCTTTCCACCAGACAAACGCTTGAAGTTCTCAAAGGAGGCCGTCAGCAAAGAATCTAAAAAAACCCAATGCAAACAGATGTGAATCAACTCATAAATGAACAATTCAAACATCAGAATGAAGCAGCAACTAACTCACTGAGGTCTTGTTCATGCTGTGGTTTGTCAGGGACGTCTTTTACAGCATAACCCTTTTCTATTAGGAAACTGCTCAGGTATTTGCCTATGGAATAGATTAAAATAAACATATCAGTTTGACTTTCCATGTTACATAAACCTCTCCAAATGACCCGATGAATTGCCTACCGAGCGTGCTTAGAGGAATGTCAACCGCAAACAGGTTTCCATTGTTCAAGATGTCCAGCACTGTCAAAGTGAGGCTCTTTCCGGAAAACAACTGTCTTACAGCAATCGTGCATTCGCCTGTCCAACTTCCCGTCAGAGGTGTAACACCGGCTACACAACACTGCAAAGCCTGTCAATACACAAAAGGGAAGCTTAGGTAAAAGCATGACTTCTTTGTGCAGGTACCACAATCTAAATAGACAATCTGGGTTACAGAATTGGAAAGAAACTCACAAAAGGTGGCGCAGCATCGATACTGGCAGACAGAGGCCTTATGTTGTCAAGAGTAACGTCCTCTTCATTCCCAAAGTCAATGTAAGATACACTAGCAGTTTGACGGGCCACATCTACTGACTGAACCTCAGCCCGATACCAGTTCTGAATAAGTGAGAAAAGATTCAATTCAGCACAAGTGTCCTTTTCTAACAGAATGAACCACTGAGCTACTAACTATTGTGTAATTTAAAGGTGCAATGTGTACATTTTAAAAGGATCTATTGATAAAAATGCAATATGATATACATAACTATATTTTTTAGGGTGTATAAATCCCTTACTTAATGAACAGTCATGTTTATATTACCTTAGAATGACCCGATTCTATCTACATACACCGTGGGCACAACTAGATGCCGCTAAAATCTACACACAGCACCTTTATGAAACAATATCCCGCTTTTTCACAGAATTAAAAATCAATGTGGTACTCTGACAAGCTCAATTTGAGAGTAAATTATTTGCCTGACCCGATCAAGAGAAAATTTAACAGCACAGAGCTCCTCAATTTCAGGCTTGTACGGGCCAGGAAATGATGCAGCATAGGCATTCTGGAGATCCCTGGTGATGTTCTTCAAAGACTCCGTCATCTCCACTGACTGAAGGTGAATGAAGAACTTTCCAGGGTTTCTCAGCTCAATCACTGTACCCTGGGGGACAAAAAATTGTGAGTGTGGGTGTGCATACAGGAAACAAAATGCAATACATTACAAAACGCAGCGTACCTGTATCTCAGCTCCTTTGGAAACTGTGTTCTTGCGTAAATCACGCCGATACAATCTCTTAGGCTGCACGTCATTGCATTTGTCCTGTAACAAAAATTATGCAATTTTTTTCTTAAAAACCTATAAAACCTATACTATAAATCAGGTGTCACTGTAAATTACATGACATACCTTTGCTTGAAGGACCCCAACTCCATTTCCACATGAGACAGCTGTGGATTCCTTTGCCTTGTTCTCACTGATCAAAAAAGTGGTAGAAACCAAGGAGATTCTTTAATAGCTTCAAAAACAAACTATTTTTACTTTGTTATCCATCTATGACAAGCCACTGGATTGGTTTTCAGAAACAGATGCTGCTTTACTTTAAGGGCAGCTGGCAACACTGTCACAACCGCAATCTTCATAAACATGATGCCATTAATCCGGGCACGTCATTGATTGTCACTTTTCTGCTCGGATAGCTATCTAACTTTATAAAACTGTTCCATTTAGACTCGACAACATAAAGGAGTCTTGGGTAAACGGATCTTTTATTCCTGCACAAAAGGCAAATAATCTATTCATTACTCTGCCTTGACAAACTTGCAATGACGCTTATGCAGCATTGAACAGCAGCAAACGCCTGCGTGCACGGTCAAGCATGAGCAGAAGTAGAGAGTAAGACAGAGAAAAAGAAGTCAAAATTAATGCTTTTGTTAAAAAAACATTTTATTTCTTGTTAAATATAAGCGTGTTTGTCAGTGTAGGACTTTATTGGTTCTAGGAAGTTTTTATTACATACTGCAGTTGCTCTTCGTGATATGAGATAAAGAGCTAAAGTCTCTCGTTCTCCATGCTTGTGCATTCAGCAGAAAAATACCCAATAAAGGAAAATTGAAGTGCTGTATGTTTTTGCCACTTTAAAATACTTTCACTAACATGTTTGCTGGATTTGCAAGCCTCTCACTCTGAACTGAAGACCTTATTGTTCTGTAAAATTTATTCTGCCCTTTCATTTGTTTGGTCAGGACACCAAAAATGAGTTTTTTAAATAATTTTAATTGAACATTCGGTGCATCCCTACATTGTACTTTATTCTTGTTGTGTTTTCACAAAAACATAATAATGAACTATTAAGCATTTGTGGTAAAGTAAGGTGAAAATCCAGGTTTTTTTTTTTGGGGGGGGGGGGTGCGTTATAAACTGTATAACCAGTGTTGGGTAAGTTACTCAAAGTAATTAATTATTAGTTACTAATTACATCTTCAATCATGTAATAAAATTACTGTACAAATGAATCCAAAAATGATTTCATTGCTTATTACTAATTAATTTCCAAATCCTAACTAAGGGATACAAAGATAGGCTTGAAACTGCTCTAATAAATCATATAAAAGTACATAGATTATTCTGGTCACACTTTTTAAGGTTGAATTTTTACTATTAACTATTAGCAACCTTTGCCTCAATATACTTCTAATTACTGCCTATTAATACTTTTAATAATTACTATTAGTACCTATTACTACTTAAAGTAGTTAAGTTTAAGTATTGGTAGGAATTGGGTGGGAATGAGGATGTAGAATAAGGTTTTGCAGAATCAGGCATTAATACATGCTTTAAAGGGATAGTTCGGCCAAAAACTATATTAAATCCATGATTTGCTCACCCCAAAGCTTTCCAAGTTGCATATGTCCATCGTTTTTCAGACAAACACATTTTTGGATATTTTAGAAAATATTTTAGAGCTTTCAGTTGATTAAATTTAATGTTATGGGGTCCACCCATAGTCCACAACCTTCAAGTCCAAAAAAAGTGCGTCCATCCTTCACAAATTAAATCCAAACGGCTCCAGGATGATAAACAAAGGTCTTCTGAGGGTAATCCGCGCGGTGTTGTTGAAGAAATATCCATATTTAAAACTTTATTAACGAAAATAAATACCTTCCGGTAGCGCCGCCATCTTAGTCGCGTCCGCATTCGGGATGAGAGCTTACGCAGCCTACGGAGGCTACTCTGCTGCTGCTCTGTGCCCCCGCCCTCCGAATTTGTCATACGTCACTAAGAAAAGTGCGTACACTACGCTAATACTCTCTCCTGATTACAGAGGAGTCTAAGATGGCGGCGCTACCGGAAGGTATTTATTTTCATATGGACATATGCAACTCGGACAGCTTGGGGGTGAGTAAATCATGGGTTTAATATCGTTTTTGGCCGAACTGTCCCTTTAAGTACTAATAAACACTCAATATCTCAGTAACATTAATGCTAATAACCAGCCAGTTAAAAGTGACAAATGGAAACTTTCTTTTGGTAACTGCGGTTATATTACTTCATTTTTCTGAGCAGGAATCGAAACTTAGGTGGTACAACCTTCTTATTGCAGAGAGGGGCAATTAGAAGACAATTTATAAGAAACAGGTGCGCTTTGGTTTTGAATGGCACTGACGTGCTCACCAGAACTCGTCAATTAAGGACTATCAGGTAAGTTTATATAGTTAAAAAGCAATAAAATAGTCTGTTTGTTAGTGTGTTGGGTCAGATTGCTTTCAGACTTATGCAGAACTGCTCCAAATTTCATTTGCAATCAGGCCGATAGGTTGTCTGTTGCAGATCCGAAAAGTGATTGCAGTGTTCACACATGCCTAAACAAACCAAACCAAAGAAGTAAACACACCAAGTTCCGAAAAAAAGGCTTTTGGTACCTGACAACTGGGTTGCTAAGTTTGCAAACATGTCGATGAGCTTTCCAATCCTCTGTCTGACAGGCTACAGAACAGTAGCAAGTCTTTTTACAACGGGTGCACCTGAAGTTACCTAAAAGATCAGGCAAAATAAGGGAACACATAAGCCACTTATTTTAATGATCATTATCTAACCAATCATTTACATGAAAATGTACTATTCTAAGTATAAAGTACATACAAAGTTGAACGACCAAATCTAGCACAATGTTATCTAACCTACCCTGTTGACTGCAGTAATTACACAAATTCACCAGTGGGCCCACCATGGTCCCTGCGGTCTGTGGAAGAGACTGAAAAGAAATCTGTTTTTCACAAAGTTACATTTTCATCTAAGAGATAAGTCTAAATGTAGTTAGTTTGCTTTCTGCAATAGTCTTAAGCATCAGATACATTTATTTCTTAAATTTCTAGTGCAGTCTGAAGTATCAATACAAAAGTATTTCTTAACCTTAAAAATATAACCTTGCATCTATCAAGTTTAATTAATTTCTTTAATTAAAAAAGGCCTATTATTCAGTAAACCTACATCAGAACTGTTCTTCGCAGAAACCATGCTGTTCTCTTTTCGGACAGCATCACCTTTAGGACCTAAAGCATAAAAGATCTCATTAAAAACCAACTTAGATCAACAACATGCATGTATGCATCAAAAACGTTTAACCCTTACCCTCCAGAACATTGCTAGCTAGACGCTGCTCTTGGACGTGTTCATGAACTGCTGGTGCTGGCCCTCTGGGTGTAAATGAACAAGGTCCTGTCGCAGGTCTCCTCAGGGGGAGATTGGGTCTCACCAAGGTTGGAGTAAAGGCCTGATTCATTCTGCCCACCTATTTCACTGCATAGTGAAACATATATAGACTGTACTGTCAGATATTTATGTGTGTGCGTTTAATGCAAGGGTTGATAATACTATTCCTGGAGATCTACCTTCCTGCAAAGTTCAAGCTCTAATACACCTGCCTGTTACTTTTAAGTAAACCCAAAGACCTTGATTACCTGTTTCAGGTGTATTTCATTAGAAACTGCAGTTAAGTAGATCAGCATCCCAAATCGAATAACGTTAACCTCGTCTTACCTTGACACCCATGCACATTCTAATTGACACGTACATTAGTTATACAATATTAATTTTTGAGATTGAACTGATAGTTATACTTCAATAATTAAATACAAACTTCAATGCAATGCAATGCAATAGACTGATACGTTACCCCGCATGTCGATGCAGGCACGTGGCAAGCATCGTGACGTGCTTTGATGGATATGAAAGTTTATATAGTCGCTTGTATTAAACAGGAATTTAACTATATTTAAGTTTGTCAATCTTAAAAACGCTTATTTCAAGGCAGTTTATATAAAAAAATGCGTATTGCGCAGATATTTTACCGAATATTCTGAAGATCTTCTGGACACCGTTATCTACTTGCACATGTCCTCGCGTTGAACCAGTTTAGTGCGCATGCTCAATTGAATTGAGTGACCATGGGAAGGGTGTTCACGTGACTGCTTTCGTCTGCTTTGTGTTTTTTATTTTTTTATATGTAAACCATGTTTTAATAATTTTTCTCTGGTTAATGACTCTCTTTAATGAATAACAATTTAATTTAAAAAAATTGTTATTTAAAAAAAATGCTGAAGTGTTGAAGCAAATTTAAAAGTCATTAAAAAACGTATTATTTATTCTTTTTATTTTGATTTTCACTTTATTCTGTTAACAATGTGTGTGTTTTTTTATATTAAAAGTATAGACGGTATATTTATATTTTTAAGAAAAGACAGAATTTCCACAGAAATCTCAAACTGTTTCTGTTCAAAGCTGTTGGATACTTACTTAGAAGCTGGACTTTAATACAACCCTTATGAAAATTAACCATGATTTAATCACATTTTAAAAACATGGTTACTTGAATAAACACTACAAAATAATTATAGTTTTGAAAAAAAAAACGTGGTAAAACTATGGTTTTGCAAATCTTAATCAATATGTAAAAAACACGTTTACTACAAAAAACATTTTCAAAAGGCAACTCTGTCTGTCAGCTAAGCAAAATAAACGGTTTCATTTTTTCATGCATAAATGACTTTGATTGATTAATACAGTAGAATAACATTAGCTACTTCAACCTAACGTCTTATATCTGTTCAGCCAATCCACTTCTTTTACTTTTGAGGAAACATGTGCAGGTTTTTGTTTAGCTGGAAAAACCAGCTATGCCACAATGGGGCAGTGCTTGCAAAACAGCACTTTTGAACTGCAGCAAATGGTGCCTACATCGTCTTCAGTCCTTCATTCAAAGAGGTAAGACTCAAGAGATTCAATCTGCACCAGCATTTGTGTTCTGTCAGTTTGAGTTTACACATTAGGGTTCACTGTGCAGTAGTCAGTATTGCACAATTGTAAGTCTTAAGTTATTTAAACACAATGAGGTATAGCTGCACGCGTAACGTTATAAAGTTAAAGTGAAACACAGCCAAGGCTGACAGATTGACTGTTTTCAGTAAGTTGTGTTACTGTGTAAGTGTAAGTGATCTCTACCGCAGGTGTAAGGTATTCAGTGACATCCCAAAACAATGAAGCGTCTGAACAGAAAAGGGGCTGCCAACTTAGTAAAAGAACTAGACGCCTTCCCTAAAGTTCCAGACAGTTATGTTGTAACATCAGCTTTTGGAGGCACAGGTGCTTTTTTTCTATTTTCAGCTTAAATGCTAGTTTACAAAATGTTTTTACAAAACGTTTTTGGTTCCTCTGTACAGTGTCCCTGGTTGTTTTCACCCTTATGGCCCTTCTGACCATCTCTGAGTTTCTTTTGTACCGAGACACGTGGATGAAATATGAATATGAAGTAGACACAGACTTTTCCAGGTATAAACATTACATATTTAAATGTTTCCGTAACTAACGATACACTTGCATATACTGTATATTTTATTTTATAGATTAAATAATAAACCCTAACCTCTTTATTTTGTCATCTGTTCGTTTTATTTGTTTGGTTTGTACTTTACAGCAAATTGAAAATAAAAATTGACATCACGGTTGCAATGAAATGCGAAAGTAAGTGCATCTATTGCTTCAATGAAGTTCTGATAACATTGTCCTACTGATGAGATGCAATACTGCTTGCCTTTCAATATATTTTGCCCAGTCTATTTTTTGAATGGTGTAGTCATTTTTGGAATAAACTCATGTCACGTTAATGGTCTTCTCTTGTCAAGGGGTGGGTGCAGATGTGTTGGATATTGCTGATGATGTGGTTGCATCAAAGGAGCTAAAATATGAACCCGTAAGTGTGTCTTTAAACCATCTTTTATTCACCATCATAAGCTGATAGCTGGTTTAAGGTGGAACTAGCTGGTTAAAAGCTGGTCATGCTGGTGGGCCAGCTGGTCTTCCAGCTAACTCCAGCTAGACCAGTTTAAAAAGTGACCAAAACACAGCTAGACCAGCTTGCTACACCAGCAAAACCAGCTAAAACCAAACTGGTAGACTGGTAGGTATGCTGGTCTTAGCTGGATTTTCAGTAGGGAAAGCTCCAATTTGTTTGTTGTAATAATGTTTTTACAGGTGAACTTTGAGCCTTCTGCACAACAAAAACTGTGGTATCAGTAAGTGGAATGTTATTGTCATTTAAATGCACTATATTATGGCATAGAGAAATACTGTATTATAAATCATGATAGAATCTACACAAGGTGCAGGTCTCAATCTCTATCTCTTGTTAAATAAGGATATTACAGCAGATTCAAGGCAGACTGAGGGAGGAGCATTCTCTTCAAGATGTGCTTTTTAGGTCTGCACTGAAAGGATCCTTTTATGACCCATTGCCACGGTACATGTGTTTACATAACTGCTTTATATTATATCTTATCCTACTTGTTCAGTACTTGCCGATGTGATCATATCCAACAATATTTGGCATTACTTAAAAGCATAGGACTAAATAAAGAAAAGTCCAAAACTGATGTACAAGCTTTACTCCTTGTACAGGAATGATTCTGCATCTGTATCCCAAAATGCCTGCAGGATACATGGACTAATCTATGTTAATAAAGTTGCAGGAAACTTACATATCACACTTGGAAAGTAAGTGAACGCTTTCAATAACAGAACTATAGAGCTATTTAATAATGTCTTAAAAAATGAAAACTGATTTTTTGTAACTAAATGGGAAAAACTGTCAAAGTCCATCTTTTCCACTTTATTTAAAGTATCCAGAAATATTTTTTTTCCTAAAATATCTCCCATGCAGACCTGTGACTACTCTCAGAGGTCATGCCCATTTTGCACCTTTAATAAGGAAAGAAGGTGAGTTTTGGTCACAATTTTGTTTTGGTTGTTTTGAAAAATACCATGCATTTTTTTTAAACAGAAAAATTATATTGTTGTCATAGCACAGACCATCCACTAGATGGAGAACTGTCACTTTGTCATAGACATACATTTGACATTTTCAAAGCTGTACGTTTTATGAGCAATCTCTGGGAATCAAGTCATGATTTAAAAAAAAAAAAATTTATATATATATATATATATATATATATATATATATATATATATATATATATATATATATATAAGCGGAAATTGTTTGCTATGTAAATACATACATACATAAAATAACTTATGTTTCTTCTTGCTTTTAAGTAATTGCAAATGAGTAAATCTCTGACTCTCATTATTTGCTTCTCTTACAGTTTATAACTTCTCACATCGAATAGATTGTTTGTCTTTCGGAAATGACGTTCCTGGGCACGTCAATCCTCTTGATGGCACAGAGAAAATTACATTAGAAAGTAGGTTCAAGTTATGTTTTTATAATAATACATGTTGTATGCAAATAAATGCAAATCAATTTAAATGTGAATTTAAATAATATAAGAATGCCACTTGCTAAATGTAATTCATTCACTGCTGTAAATAATCTTGGAATTATGAACAATTATGCTCTAAATTTGTTTTCAGACAATCAGCTGTTTCAGTATTTCATCACAGTGGTGCCCACCAAGCTTCACACATCAGATATCTCGGTGGATATGCATCAGTTTTCTGTCACAGAAAGGGTATATTGAATGCAACGTGTGTGTGTGTGTACATCTGTGTGAGAGTGTGTTGCCGATAATACTTTTGCCTTATCATGCAGGAGCGGGTTATAAACAATATGGCAGGCAGTTATGGTGTGTCTGGGATCTTTTTTAAGTATAAACTAAGTCCACTGATGGTGAGGGTAAGTGAGGAACATATGCCTTTCTCTGTGTTCCTCGTGAGGCTGTGTGGCATCATTGGAGGAATCTTCTCCACCTCAGGTAAGTTTCGCATATTGTTATTTAAGATTAAATCTGGTAGCTATTTTACCAGATATTATTATTATCAATCACTGATTTGTATTGCATGGAAGGTGCAGTTAAAGCATTGAGAATTATAGATAAACACAGACTCATAGGGTTTCACTCTGTTGTGCTTCTTGACACAGACCTGCTCCACAGATTGATCGGGTATTTTTTTGACATCATCAGCTGTCGCTTTAAACTTGGCACACAATATTTCAAGCCGGTAAGTCACCGCTTTTGGAGGCCACAATGATGCACACTTGCATAAGTAAAGACTGTATGCAATGTGATATTCTGACTAATGTTATTCTGTTTTTTTTTAAGGTCCTCGATACTTAGGACACCCTGAAAAGCAACAACCAAAACAGATTACATAGCGCTACACTTTTTTATGATTTTAAATAATTAAAAACGTATTAAAATGTATACCTAGTTAATGTTAAACAATAAATGTTTTTTTTTATTAACAGAGTTTTGTAGTTCAATTAATGCTTATTTGAACAACTGTAATATTCAAATTATTTTTGTGATAATTTTAAAATAATCATTATACTTAATATTATATAAACACTCCATAATGACAAAACAGAAATGCAAAGAAATATTCGTAGAGGGAGAGTCAGTTGTACTTCCTTACCATTCGTTTTATCCTCTTGCTTTGTAAATAGTCTAAATGGGCAGACACTTATATATTAACTTTATAATTAATGTATTTCTTGGGTTCCATATGTTTTTAACAAATTTACTAGAGCAAACAAAACAAAACAAATAAAAGCAAACAAAACAAACAAATAAAAAAAATGAAAATTTGAGCTAATTGGCTCCCCCTCTTGGCGGGATATCATTCTGCATGAGAGATAAACCACCAATTGCCGTTCTATGTGTTTGTATTCCGCCCCTATCAGCGCGTTCAGTGGCCATATTGTTGATGTGTCACTCGGAAGGAGATCACGAAGTTGACACTCACTATATCTTATTGTAGCATGTATGTTTCATTTAAATGGATTTAACATAAACGGTAAGTTGGATATTTTTAACTGAGATGTTGAAAGTTTAACTATAAATTCGGGTGTGTATGCAGTTAGCCGTCAAGCTAAGTAAATACAGTCTGGGTGAACTCAATGGCAGATTGCTGATTTTTGTTGTTATATACTGATAATATAATTGATACATTTATTAAAAATACTTTCAAACACCGTGACAACAGGCTAATTGTTCTGTATAAACCGATTATGACCGGTAAAGCTTACCAGATAAGCCTGAGGTTATGAGATTCTGGATCAACACAGGGGAAATTTGCATGTATTTTCGTATTATTGCTTATTATATAATTGCCTTTCGTGTAATTGGTGATATTAACATCGAAGAGTTTGTAATTCAAGTGAAATAAGATGCTATTTTGTCGTAAATGGCTAAAATGTGATATATTTGGACAGGTTAGCCGATGTGCTAAAGCTAACTGCACCTGTGTGGGTGCAGCAGAGTATCTGTCACTGAGATTACTCTACAATATATAGCCATTACAGCTCATATTCTCCAATTTCCCATCTTATTTTTTAAGTAAATTGTACAATTGTTTGTTGCATTTGATGTGACAAAAGATCTTTGATCGTTCATTTTCTATTCAGTGGGCTGGGCACTGTCCCTCCCCCTCCTGAAGAAATACACTGGCATTCATGATGCAGATGCGTTTGAGATGTGTGTAAAAGACTGAAGATTGAGAAACAAAGTTTTTACTCAAACACAGATAAGAACAATAAGAAGGAAATACACCTAAATAGGAAATTGCTTCACTCTTCAGCATAAGCCAAATATGTTGTGGACATTAATTTTATGACACATCTAACCTAACAAGTGTGATGTCTTAGTATTTCATTGGATTTCACTGAATGCCAGTGAGTGAGAACTACATAAATATTTCAGTTTGGTGCTGGGAGGCATGAGATAATGTTTGCTGGAAGAGAGGAACAGGAATGTGGTGACCTTAAACATTTTTTAGTGTAAGGTATTGGTAGATTTTTTCCTACTGTTTTACCTTGTTTGCTTTCTATCTTGAACAATATTGTTGTAGTTTGCAAGATAATTGTATTAAGTATGTTAAGATCATTATTGCATAGTTGATTTGAAATGATCAGGTTCTTAACCAGTTGCAATGAGGAAAATGGTTTAGGGTTTTTCCATTGCTGATGGCAGTATCTAGAAAATGTTGGCCAATGGCCAGTATACCTACTGTAAAACAATTTAATGACAGCAAATATACTATGCACAGAAATGCTGGCATAAACAAATATTTTATGCAACATTTACATACATCATTAGAGATGCGTAACGATTAATTGTGATTAATCTATATTAGTATAAAAGTTTTTGTTTACATCATGTATGTGTTTGAACTGTGTATAATAACTTTGTATAGATAAATGCACACACATGCATGTATATATTTAAGAAATGTTTGCATGTGTATATACATTTATTTTGTATAATTTATATTATATATAAATATAAATACTTAATATATAAATATTTTTAAACATTTCTTAAAATTATACATGCATGTGTGCATATTTATATATGCATAAATATTATACACTGTTCACACACATATATGATGTAAACAAAAACTTTTATTCTGCTATAGATTAATTTTTTCTAATCGGTTTCAGGCTTCATCCAGAGGTGGTTTGAAATTATTTTCAAATCGCATTTCCGTAAATCCAATTCAATCTGACCGCTCTGATTGCATTTGTGTAGCTTTTCGGTTACGTCATGCTGTCGGGCACATAAAATGTCAACACATCAGACTTCGAGGTAGATTGCCTTGCCAGCGCGACGTCATTGCCATAGAAACAGTACAGATAATCCGGAACACAACAGAACGCTACAAGATGCACAGATCGGATTTGAACAGGTTTGATACACAATAGGGCTGGGCAATAAAATAGATTTTTAGATTAATCGTTGTTGTTGTTTTAAGTGATCGATTCTCAAAGTTTTTTTTTTTTTTATAAAATAACCTGACCCTGTTTGATCAAGGAATGTGACTGTTTTGACTTTTTTCATCATACATTTTTCATCTTGCATTAAAATTGTATTGTATTTAACATAATTGTATGCATTTGAAAATTTGAAATGGGTTCTGTTTAAATGTACCTAAGTGTACCTAAAATAAAAGAGTTTACCATAGAGGCCTTTTATTAATTACCCACTTGTAAACTTATGTTTACGGTTCTTTTTTTATAAATATAGTATTTGTATTAAATCTATATTCCTTGAGTTACATCGAGAATTGAATATAAAAACCGCCCCAAGAATCGGAATCAAAAATCCAACCGAGAATCGAAACAGAATCGATTTGATAGTTTGTGAATTAAAATCAAATCGATCTGGAACATCTGAATTGATATCCAGCCCAATACACACAATATGTACAGTGAGTCTGTCGAATTGGATATGCACCATAATCGGATATGGATGTGAACAAGGTATTACTCACCCTTATGTTGTTACAAACCTGTATTAATTCTTTTGAACACAAAGGAAGATATTTTGAAGAATGTTTGTAACCAAACCAATCAGAATCCCTGTTAACATGCATAATATGAAAAAAGAAAACA
The DNA here is from genome assembly GCF_030506205.2 of Paramisgurnus dabryanus. NCBI lineage: Eukaryota > Metazoa > Chordata > Actinopteri > Cypriniformes > Cobitidae > Paramisgurnus > Paramisgurnus dabryanus. The sequence goes on along the minus strand of NC_133337.1, from coordinate 49,859,255 downwards.
ATGAAAGTCATTGGGGCTTTAATCAGTTAATTTTTTATAACGTCATGTACGGTTCAAAATTTTTGTAAAATGACAAAAAATAGCAGATTTATCCGATCTGGACGATAAATCCATTTTTCACTTTTGATACGTGTAAATATATTGATTTTGGTTTGGTCCTTTCCATTTCCCTTTTTTTTGTTGCTTTCAGGAATAATACAGATTTGAACAGTAAATCTTATCTTGGCTGAAGGCGCTCGGGCCAAGGTTCACTGCTTTCTCACACGCTTCCACCGGGCAGAATTTATTTTAACATTCATTCCTATAGTATTCGTAACACAAACTTGATAATCCTGCTGGATTGGATTCTGCTCTGGTTTCACTCAAAACATGTGAAGAGCACTATCAGTGTCCTTATCCTGAATGTCAAGATGTATTTCCTATTGTGCACTTATAGGTTGTATCATCCATGAGTATTGAGCTGGGAATGCAGTAAGCTACTCTATCCCAATACAGTATCAAACACTCATCCATTGGGTGTGGGAAGGGCGGGCCACCTAGTTTCATAAAACTTACAACACGACTCTGCCTTCAAATGAAGGGAGAGCTGTGTCCTAGTTATGATGGAAAACCACGCCTCTGTCAAATCTGTGTGGAAATCTGTGTGCTTTAAACCGTGAATTTCGGACAGCAGGTATGACAGATTGACTGAAAATTGTACAATTTCCGGGTGATTTGCTGTTCTCAGTGTCATAAGGAAATTTGATAATGTAAATAGCACCAGAAGCCATATAAATACCTTGTAACTTAAGGAATTATGCTGGCTGTATTGTTTGTTGATCATGAAAGTTACAATCAGCTACAATGTTTTAAGTCTAACTTACAATTGATTTACCCGTTTAGGTGTTTGTTGATTCCGGGCCAGTAGCGGAAGAAAAGGAGAGCATGGAGCTATCAGACTGTCAAAGTGAAGAGACCCCTCCCTCCAACCCCACCCAAAGTCCAGAGGTCACAGCGGTTCCAAAAGAGTCCTCTAATGTCATCAGCAATGTTGGTGAACTCGATTTAAAGGAACAAGAGGAAGATGCTGAGCTGGACAGTCTTGAGCTGGACACTACTTTATCTTTAGATAGTGTGGACAAAGAAGGTCAGAGACCTGACATGCACTTGAAAGTCCAGCAAGATGGAGATGACGCACAGGGAGATGGGAACACTAGCTGTGACAGTGGAACAGCCTCCATTGACGATTCCAGGACACCTCCGGCTCTTTACGACAATACTGCAGGGTCACTTCCCTCTGTCCTCGATGGAGAACCCAAATTCTCTGGCCCAGAGGAGCCAGCAGCTTTACCAGATGCAGAGAATGGGACTCAAAATGAGGTCTCTCTGAATGATTTTTCGCCCACCTCTTTGGTTACAGCAGCGGATGATTCTTCAATTCACAGGCACACTTTAAATGGGCCAACAGAACTTCAACACACAAATAACCAGACACAAGATACCCCAGGTTTTCAAGGGGAGAAACCTCCTGCCCATGTGGTATCTAAAAATTTAGTACCTCAAAATTCACACTCCAATTCAAATATGAACCCATATGACACGGACTGTAGCCGGAAACTGATGTCTGAGATTCAGAGATCTCTGTCTCAGGAGTCTTTGTTGGATGAATTGGAAGACGAACTGTTGGAAGGTGTCCGAAAAGGAAGCCCACCCAACGGCCTCCCCAAGGACAAGAACTCTGTGGTTTTATTGGAGAAGTGTGTGCAATACAAATACTCCCAACAGGAGAAAGCCATCAAGAGGTAAGCTGTTGAGTAATAACTACCTGTATGTAAAACACAGCAAGTCGGTGAGTTTATAGTCCCATTGATGTTAGTTTCAAAGAGGGTCAGTCATTGGTTGGCTGAATGGCGATAACAGTTCACTTTCATAGCCAGTTTGTGGCCTTCATAAAATAAATCAAACAGGTATCAAAGTAAATTTCAAAGGGGGTGCTTTGATTTGTTTTATCACATTGGAATTTGACAGTGATCTTGTCAACATCATAGGTCAAGAGCTCACATGGTGCTCATTGTGTGCTTGTGGTTAATAATCACTATCTTTAAACAACAGTTAGTTAACAGTTTTGTCCATTGATTGTCAGGAATGTAATGAATTACAGCATTGATTACCCAAACAGACTCGCATTTTGCACAGAGGTCCAGCTTAGTCCTTTTGCTTTTGTTTTGACTTTATTAGTTTTCACAAGGGCATCTGGTTGGCTTACATATTGGAAACAGTCCACAGATTGGTTAAGGTCCTTGGACACCTGTTTCCCATGCTAATCTGAGATAGTATCTTGCTTTACTGTATTATGGCATATAATGTTGCCTGATGCTTTATTAGAAACCATTACAGTTGTTGTTATAGATGGACACAACAGAAGCATTTTCTAACATTGTTACTGTATCTGTCAGGTTGCTTGATGAAAATAAGAAACATCAGGAGCTGATTTTGGGCATCTGCTCTGAGAAAGACAACATGAGAGAGGAGCTCAAGAAGAGGATGGAGACAGAGAAACAACATCTTAGCACCATTAATAAGGTAATGGCAACCATTTATCATTATGCAGTTCTGGAACTTCTGACTTTATGTTGCTTCAGGCCTCATAGTTACTGTTCAACACAAAAATTAGTAACACTGATACCACGTGTGTACATTTAAACATGACAAAATTATGTTTGGCTGAGGTGTACCCAATGGTATTACACCGATATATCCACACTTCCTGCGTAGTCTAATGTTACCATAGCGCTTTGAACATATAGATTATTCGTTGTTTGATTTTTGTTCATTCACACTGCCAATGATTTTCCAGAATTTGTGCGTGTGTTCACACACCTCCCATAAAGTCATGGGACATTTAGTGTATTTGTAGTTGTGCACAATTTTTTATGCAGCAACTTGAAGGTGTAATTTGTTTTTACCGTCTTAAGAAACAAAGCACATGGCTGATTCAAGACAATTTTTTTGCACATATAAGATTAAGGTCTGAATCTGCTATAACCATTATTTTTAGAGGATTTAAAACATATTTCCTATAAAATGATTTACATTTTTTTAAATTATGATTATAAAAAAATTCTCATTACCGCAACATGATATTACATTAAATATATGCATTTACAAACTCATGTTTCGGTAATGAGAACTAAAAAGTCTAGGTACTATGACAAACAAAATTTCAGTTTTTATGTGGAGAAAAAGAAAGAACTGCTTACCTGGGAGCCATCTTGAGTGTCTCAGTCAATTTTTTCCCTTCCAACAATATTTTTTCAACAATGTTAGTTTCTTGAGGGCTTAAACAATGATTGAAAATTGTTGCGGAGGATGATAAATTTTTTCTTGGATACATTTATATTCCTTATTATTGTCTCTACATTTACCAATGATCACCAAATACCACATGTTTCTTTACTGTAAATGCTTATAGTATAACATGCACTGAAGCTTTTTATTTTTTAGATTTTTTAATTATAAATATTTCCATTTCAAAGAACCAAAATCCAGTCATGGACACGTTGCGGTAATGAAACTTTTCCCCTTAAATGTGCAAAAAACAACAAAATTGGTTTGTATGATGTCATTTGAAATCATGTGCAAAATAGTACATGAAGAGATGTTTATAACTGTATGCTTCTTATTTTGATACTCTTACTTTGCATTTACTTTTTATCAAAATGTTTCATGACACCTCATAAGTCTAATTTTCGCGAGAATCACCCACATGCCTTTATTTATTATTTCTGTACTGCAAAAGTCTAAATTAAGTGAATTTGTGCTTAAAACGAGCAAAAAATCTGCCAATGGGGTAAGACAAATTTTCTTGAATTTTTCTTGAATTAAGTGTTTAAGAAAAAAGTTTTTTTTCGCACCCCACTGGCACTTTTTTTTTTTTTGCTTGTTTTATGCATAAATTCGCTAAAGGTGCCGTGTGCAAATTTAAGAGGGATCTCTTGACAGAAATGCAATATATATATATATTCAAAACTATATTATCAGTGGTGCATAAAGACCTTTCATAATGAACCATTATGTTTTTATTACCTTAGAATGAGACATTTTTATCTACATACGCCGAGAGTCCCCTTACATGGATGTCGCCATTTTGTGCCGCCATGTTTCTACAGAAGCCCTTAAAGGTGCATGATCTCTGAAAGCCAATGTTGACATTTGATATAATGGCTAAACAAACACGCCCTACCCCATAGAATCTGGACCTTCTTTTGATAGACCCGCCCCACACATACGGAACCCAGGCAACGATGTCGGTTAGTAGACACGCCACTTACTGCGGATTGGCTACAAGTGTGGTTTGGTACTCGGCCCAACTCCCTTTTTCCAAGTGATTTTCAAAAATCATGTACCCCACCTTTAACTTTTTTTACTAAGTTTTCTCCAATGATGACATGTTTGTCCTGTGGTGGCTACCAGAGATTCTCTATGCGTTTCGGTGAACGGTCGACTGAGCCATTGGCTGCAATTCCCAACCTCACCCCTAAAATTTACACACTGCACCTTTAAAATGTGATACTTATTTACTTAGGTTATTTTGCTCATCAAGAAAAAGCATCTTGATTTAAGAATTTTTAGACATTTGTACTTATATACAAAGTAAGGGGCAAATCCCACTAAACGCGTTTATGGCGGTTACAGGCGCCTTTTTTGAATGATATTCTATGGGCAGTGAGCGTATGCACGCTGTATGTGTGCGGTCACAACACGCGTTTTTGAAGGAACGCTGACAGCGGAAAAGCAGCCGACGTCATTCGCGGCTTTCCATTGTCCAATCGAATGAGGGGAGAGGCAGGCTTGGCGAACGACCAGCTTCAACGCAGATAGTGAGGAGCTCCCTGTTCTCGATTTCATTCCAATTTCCAGACATTTTTGTTATGAATGTTTATCTGCATTTTAAACCCGCATGTCAAAAACTCTAACCTCTTTTTGCAATGATGTCTGCGTCCTCACTATGACAACACCACTTACAGCATTGTTCCTGCTTTTTGTTCACACAGAACGCGTTCCAGAAATGTTACGGCAATATTACTAAAGGCCCCTTTACAGGAGCATTCCCAGAATCAATTACGAGACATGTTTGCTTTAACACATTAAAAGTGTGAAAGTGGTTCATGGCATTCCTAGCCATTTCTCTATGTGACGTTTGTAGTTGTATCCAGATTTCAGCTGGTTTAGCTCAACAACATTATTTGTTATTTAAATGCCATTTAAAGGGTCTGAATGACCATCTCTTTCCCTTGCGCACAGATTAGAGAGCACTTGTTTGGCGAACAGCTGATACCAGAAAAGCTGGTTTGTTTGAGAGTACCCCCAAGCTAAAAAAGAGCCCCCTCTCAATGAGAGTAATAGCATACATCAAGCAGATCCTGCTGAGCCTGTAATTATCTGTTGCGGTAGTGACGTGAAACTATTGTGTGTGGATTGTTGTCTCTGTTTCCTGTCAAAGTCAGAAGCCACAAAGACAAAAGGCTTTCTCAGAATCAAACATCACCACTTTTAAAAAGTGATACTTTCCCCTACCAACGAGCTTTAGTTTTCATTCAGTAGCAGCGGTGTGAAGGAAACCTAACACCCTGTTACTACACACTGCCGGTGCGAGAAAAAATAACACAGTCTGTCTGAATAGATCCTTTGTTGCTATATGAAAAAAAAAATTTAATATGCATTTTCATAAGCAGTGCAAAATGCTTACATGCAGATGAAGTGTTACACGGGTAATTTTATAAATAGCGCACATTCAGGCTGTGCAAACACTTATCTGTCTTTGATCAGCTACTGTAAATCGTCATAGTCTGAGAAGTGTTTATGGTTACCACAGCTGTGACCTTTTGGCACAGTAATGTTGACGTGTTATCGTCTCTCTTGTTCAACCAGTTTGAAAGCCGGGTGGAGGAACTTTTGAAGGAACTCAGAGACTCAAGGGACAAACTGGTTCACCAGGACCACGCTGCCAAGAATGCCATCCAACAGATGCAGAAGGATATGGCCTTTCGGCTCGAACAGGTATAAGATCATCTCTATGGAAACAATCCCCCTACCTCAATCCGTATGAGTGGCTAAATGGCAAAATTCCATCCAGACCAGTTTTAGACTAATACCTTTTAAATGAAATCACATTAGCCCTGTGGTGATGCACAGAGTGTGGGTCAAAGTGCTTTGTATTTTGTTCTTATCTTGTTTCCATCAGGTTCTGTGGACCCATTTGTCCTTGTCATGTTTTGTCCCACATGAGGTTTTATAATGAGTATTATAATGATTGAGTCATAATGATTAATGATCATTATAATGATTAAGTTTAGATTTGTGACTCTGGACTACAAAACCAGTCTTAAAGGGAGTCGGGACACTCCACTTTTTTGAAAAAATATGCTCATTTTCCAGCTCCCCTCCCGAGAGTTAAACATTTGATTTTTACCGTTTTGGAATCCATTCAGCTGATCTCCGGGTCTGGTGCTAGCACTTTTAGCACAGCATAGAAAAATCCATAGAAACTGATTAGTCCATTAGCATTGCGCAAAAACCCCCAAAGATTTTTTATATTTTTCCTATTTAAAACTTGACACTTCTGTAGTTACATAGTGTACTAAGACAGACGAAAAATTAAAAGTTGCGATTTTCTAGGCAGATATGGATAGGAACTATACTCTCATTCCGGCATAATAATTAAGGTCTTGGCTGTTGTAACACGGCTGTAGGAGGCACAGTGATAGTCCTCTTAGTAACTTTCACAGGGGACTATTTTCGGCCAGTGCGTAATATCACTGCGCCTCCTGCAGCCATGTTACGGCAGCAAATTCCTTGATTATTACACCAGTTTAGGAGTATAGTTCCTAGCCATATCTGCCTAGAAAAACGCAACTTTAAATTTTCCTGTCTGTCTTTTTACACAATGTAACTACAGAAGAGTTAAGTTTTAAATAGGAAGAATATCGAAACTCTTTGGTTATTTTTTTGCGCGATGCTAATGGTCTAATCAGATTCAATGGATGATGCTAAGCCATGCTAAAAGTGTTAGCGCCAGACCCGGAGATCAGCTGAATGGATACCAAAACGGTCAAATTCAAATGTTTAACTCTAGGGGAGCTGGAAAATGAGCATATTTAAAAAAAAAAGTGGAGTGTCCCTTTAAGGGTAAAATGTTTGAAATTGAGATTTATAGATCATCCGAAAGGACAATATTTGGTAAAGATACAGATGTGAAAATCTGGAATCTAAGGGGTGCAAAAAATCTAAATATTTAGAAAATCGTTGTTTTAAATGAAGTCCTCAGCAACACATTACTACTAATAAATAATTAATAATTTTTGACATATTTACTGTATATTATCTTTACTAAATATCTTAATAATTTTGGGCATAAAAACGATCATTTTGACCCATACAATGTATTGTTGGCTATTGCTTCAAATATACCTGACTGGTTTTGTGGTTCAGTGTCACATTTAAGATATTGACGACTGACGTCATAAGGAAAATGCATAAAAAGTAGAAAAAGGGCTGTGTTTAGGCAAGACTTGTTCAAACAGACCCTCGCTCCTATTTAACCTTCTTTGTCAAGTGTGAGGGCTTTGCCAGTAGATAGACGTGGGCCAGTAACTGAAGGGTTAGTGGTTCAAACCTTGCATGGGTTCGATCCATAAACAATTAAAATTTAACCCTCTGTTCACTTCTTCTATGAAGTAGCTTGCTGCTTACACATGCAGTACAAATACAAAAATATGAAAAAATAACATGTGCCACTTGCTTACTGTACACACTTGCTGTTTAAAAGAGCCTTTGGATCATTTGGCTAAAAAGCAGCTTACATGTTTTCTCATATCCTCAGGTCAATAAGAAATGTGAGGAGGCGCGTCAGGAGAAGGAGACGATGGTGATGAAGTATGTGCGTGGAGAGAAGGAGGCCCTGGATCTGCGTAGGGAGAAGGAACAGCTGGACAAGAAGCTACGGGAGGCCACAGCAGAGGTAGACAAACAGGCCCGGCGTGGAAACACACTAGCTCAGGAGAAAGGACGCCTTCAACAGCTGTATGACGCCAAGGTCTCATAAAACGCATTTTTATTATGCACTATTATTGTAGGTTTTAGCTTTGATGTGTATTCATTTGATCAGCAGTCTGAATATAAATTATGCATCTATTCAATTATTCTTGCATGATCACTTCTATAGGAGAATGAGGTGACAAGACTGTCTCGCGAACTGGAGAAAGTGAAGGAAGAAATCAATTCTCATGTCATTAAAGTGAAGTGGGCACAAAACAAACTGAAGAGCGAAACGGACACGCACAAGGTAAACTAGAAAATGTTGTGAATTACACAAAGTGCTCGGTAATGATGGTGTGCTGTGAGTTATCATAGTGCAATGTTGATGAAGAGAGCGTGAAATCCTTATGACTGCTGATACAACAATGCAGTAACTGTGTATAACACTTATATATTTTTGCATCCCTAAGACAAATCACGTAGTTGGTTTTCCTCACTTTTATATTTCACAATGTAATGGCAAATGTTCGCATTGAATTATCTCTTTGTCGCTCTGTCTCTCTGCAGATTAAGATATTGAAAGTGTTTATGTGGGATTTTTTCTGAAATGTCTGTGCTGACGTCGATCACTTCAATGAAATGCTGTCTTTGTAATAACAGGAAACAAAAGACAAGCTAAGGGAAACAACTGCCAAGCTGACTCAAGCAAAGGAGGAGACTGAGCAGATTCGCAAGAATTGCCAGGATATGATCCGCACATACCAGGTGCAGTTTACTTGAAATAAGATCCAAGTGTCGGTATGTCCACTAGAGGGCAGCATATATAAGGAATTTGAACTCGGATCATAAACTGAAAGATGTTGTTTTGTTTTTTAAGGCTGTAGCCACTATGGTTTATTAAAAGTCGTGGATATTGTAATATTTTACTGTAGGGAATGAGCCGATTCAGCTTGCCTAAATGAACAAACTAACATTGTTTCTACAACTTGGTGAAAACTTTGTTTTCTGCATCACACTGTGTTCCCTGCAGGAATCTGAGGAGATTAAGTCAAATGAGTTGGACGCAAAGCTGCGGGAGACCAAAGGAGAGCTGGAGAAGCAAAAACAAGAGCAGACTGACCAGCTAGAGGTGCGGTTACATTGTTTCTTCAAGCTTTGTTCATACCTAACGTACTGTAAATCCAATTAGATTAAAGGGACACTTCATCCATTTGCATTAAGCTTTGTATAGTTAGAACCCCAGTCATGTTTTTGAATGGTCGTGCATCATTTCCTCAGTTGCCGCTGAGACAGGAGAAATACAGATTTTGGTGTTGCACTTCCTTCTTTCAATGATGTAAAAATCATAATTTTGCGTCATTGAAAGCAGGAAGTCCAATATCTTTGTTGAGGGGGTGACACTACAAACAACCCCCTTTTCTTGGGGTTGACTTGATTTACGCAGTCATGCATTATGATATTTAAGCTTCTTAAGACGAAACAAAAAAACCAACATGTAAAAAATAAGCTTTTTATTTAATTTCATATCATGTTTTTGGGATTTGGATTAAAACTAATTCCAAGTGTTTTTTTCCAACTTGATTTTTTGCTGCGTGTGTGTTTACATTCGTTGACCTAAAATAGTAAAACATTATTTAAAACCTTATTAACTGCTCAATTAATTTTTGAGTAATGTGTTTCTCCTTAATTGAGTTTTGCAGCTTTTAAAGCCAGGTGTTTGTTTACGTTACACCTCATACATCGTTGGTTCAAGCTTCTCTCGGGTCATTCTGTCCCTGCTGCTCCGAGATATGCCGTTGGTCGCTAGTTTGTCGTGTGTGGCGCTTTGCCACCCGCTTTTAAAATTATTTATGAGCGAGGAGCCTCCATTCACCAAGCATCATTAGTACACGAAGATGACAATGAGTGTTTGCACTCCCTTATCAATGAGTCATCGCCGTGCAAGAAACAGCCTTATTAGCATTCGCTTTCTCATTAGCATTATTAACACAGTGTTGCCTAGCAGGCTTCCTCTGTTGATTGTAATGACAGAATGATTAATGGCTATGCGAGGTGAGAAGAAGAGGTTTTTTTTTAATGGTCCTGTGGTTTGATTGGCAGATGCACAAAGCTAAGATTAAAGAGTTGGAGGATCTGAAGAGGACTTATAAAGAAGGCATGGATGAGCTCACCACGCTGCGGACCAAGGTGAAAACGCTTTCTATAAATAACTGTGAAACGCTTTGTGTTCGTCTACATCCTTCTCATTCTAATTCTGGCCTTCAGGTTAAGTGTCTGGAGGACGAAAGACCTCGCTGGGAAGACGAGCTTTGCAAATACAGAGAGATTATTAACAGACAGAAGACTGAGATCCAGAACCAGAGAGAAAAACTCGCCACCATCACTAAACTAGAGGAGCAGCACCAAAGGTTGCTACCAATGAAATGTTTCACTCCACTTTTCCAGTAGATCTTAAAGAGATAGTTTCTTCCATTTTTTTTAATTCTGTCATCATTTACTAATCTCATTTTGTTACAAACCTGTATAAATTTGTTCTGATTTAAACAAACCGATCAGAAGCCCCATTGAATTCCATAGTATTATTTATTTATTAAGTCAATATGGCTTCTGATTGGTTTGGTTGTGACATTAAGTAGTGAGTAAATAATGACAAAATTGTCATTTTTAGGTGAACTATTTCTTTAATGTAGACACCAGGGCTGCAACGATTAATCGTGTGTCCCATTAAAAATGCCTCTGTTTCATGCACAGCTTGTGCGTGTACTACGGTATGGTCAGTAGGAAGTCCTTATCAATCTAAAATCATTATGAGTCTGAGTCGTTTATAACGTGCATTTAAAAAAGCAACACTCGTTAAACAAAATCATTTAAAAATATTCTTTATTATCATGAAAATACCTGAAACAATTTGAAGAACAGCAACATAAATATTCCTGTAGACATTTACAGCGTTTGTAATGCTGCTACAGTACTTCTGTGGCACAAAGGGAGTTTCTGCACGAGAGCGCCCCCTGGCTTTGGGATGTGCTGGGATTTCACTGTAATTCATTAAAATTCATTAATTGAGAAAACGCACATTTGCACGATCAATCGTGACAGCCCTAGTAGACACCCTGTTTCAAAAACATTTAGCATTTCGTATTAGTGTCCCTGAAGCTAAAGAGCAGCATTGTTTTAGCAGCCCAAAGGTCATGGGTTCGATTTTTACTAAAATGCCCTTTTTGCAGATGTGTGATGCACATGATAAAGATTCATGAATTAGTCAACTCATTAGCCACTGTGGTTCTCTCTAGTGGGCCGGGAGGGAGAAGAAAGGGTGACGCCCAGTGGCGGCTCGTGACTGCTCCTCCGAGGGGGGCTAATTCAAAATAAGTGTTTGGAGTGTCATGTGTGTTGCTTGCGTTTTCAAAATATGTGTTTTTTGCGTCATATAAACCATGTGCATCACATTTTTGGTCAAGTGCCTGCTGCACACACGTCAAAACCGTTCATGATTAAAGAGACGCTCACGTTCACAAAATACACACAAGACACTCCCTTAAAAGTAAACTTTGATTACGCATGAGATTATGCAAGTATCTGGCAAACGCGAGTGTCTCTTTTATCATAAATAAATCTGCAGTAGGCCCTTTTTTGACAAGACACGTGATGCACACAGGATCTCTTGATGCGCAGAACACATATTTTGAAAAAAGGAACCACACATGACGGGCTACATACATGTTGTGACGAACTTCGCATCGAGCATCCTCAAAAAATGGTTGCCACTGGTGCCGCCCATTAAAAATTTGTCTGTGACCCTAATTTTTTGGCATTGAAAATTTGTGGAAAGACACCAGCTCCCATATCAACTCCCAGCTGCACCCTGAATAAATTGTGCTTGTGTCCTGTTGTTGTTCTCATCGATTTAAATATGCTGTCTAATCTGATTAAGGTTGATTTTATATACTCTTTATATACTCCAGTCTCTTTGCATATTTGAATGACATGTTCTGCATTCCACACTGTGACTCTCCGCCCCTTTGATCGTTAATTTGCATGTGGATCAGTGCTTCTGCTGAACACGAATGAGCCTCAGTAAAAATCACATGACCTTGAGTGATCTCCCCACGGTCTCTGGACCCTGCTGATGCTGGATCAGCGGGTGACTGTAAATCCACTGCGGCTCCTACAGCGCCGACAGAATAATTCATACCTCTGTGCTCGTCTCATAGGGACTGCTCTGATTTTATTTTGGGGTGGCCACATAAACGTGTCAGTCAGATGTGTTAGCTCACTCTTGTTTTAAAAGCATTATTACACAGCTGATTCTGATTGGTCAGTGGTCAGACATTACTAAATAATCGTTGTTTAAAATGAACAGTTTCTGATGGCCACAGCCTATCAGGGTCCTGATCACATTTGGGGCTTTGTCCAATATAGGTATAGCATGGTAGTGATTTTTCTTGAAATAATATACTTTCATTCTGATCACTTAAAATTTAAAAGATTAGTTCATCCTAAAATGAAAATGTTACTACCCAGAGAGCAGTTCACCAGTTTTACCAGATCATTAGGTCCAAAACCAGATCAGTGCAATTCAAGAACCTTCCCACTGGTTTTCTGAGCCAGATTAACAGATGCATAAAAATATCTAAATCAAAATCATTAATTCATGAGACTCAATTAGCAATCAAAGTATTTTCCTAGTTTCTGATTTCAATCTGTCTCTCTCTCTCAGGGATGAGCAAGAGATCGCATCCTTGCGGGAGGAGGTGGAGAACCTGAACTCTCAGATCACTGACCTGCAAAAGGACATTGAGGGCAGCAGAACGCGAGAGGGCGAGCTTCTGGGCTTTACTGAGAAGTTGAGCAGTAAAAATGCTCAGTTGCAGTCAGAGAGCAACAGCTTGCAGTCTCAGCTGGACAAACTAACCAGCAGCTCCAGAGAACTGCAAAGCAAACTGGAGGAGACCGACAGATCACTTGCAGAGATGGTAAGATGGCTTTGTGTCATGAGTTATGAGTGGTTTTTCAGTTGTTACTTTGAAGGCGAACCATGCCAAGCTACAACCTACCCAAAATAAAAGGTGATGTACACTGAATAAAACACAGAAGTACAAAGAATATGTCCCAAAGAAATTCTCTATAAACATTCAATTCTTTATAATACTATACCTTTGCACACCTTGTCCTGAGAAGGTCAATAGTAAAAAAACACACAGATTATAAAAAGTCTTTCTCTGCCAACATTTAAAAAAAAGTTTCCAGCCAGCACCAGCATTTTTCATGATTTTCACAAAAGTTTAATGCCTTCCAGAAAATGTTCTTCTTAACATACAATATATGACTGCCCTCTGCTTTCAAAAAAAAGTTTTTAGCCATTAGTTCTCTTTTATTACCTCTGAAATATGGGTAGGTTTCTTCAAAAACACAACATTTTGAACTAATTTCATTTTGTAAAGGACTTTGATAGAGATCAGATTCAGAGCGATTCTCAAAACGTACACGCACATACAGCTGGTTGCCCAAAGGCGATACTTCCGGGTTTTATAAGTTGCGGCCACCTGGTGGATAATAACGGTATTACGGATTGCCGGAAATACTCGTCATTAGCAGGGAAGTGTTTTATCTTAATTGACCTGTTAACTCGTCAATGGCGGGGAAATAGTTAAAGTCGCCATGAAACGGAAGTAGCGATTGCCTTATTTTCCCCGTGGTGACGTATATCCGAATGAAACGGCTTTTGAGATGAAATAAGGCAGGGCTGGATTTGAATTTGTCCATCGAGATCTGATTGGATCGTTTGAAGTTGGGTCGTGTTGCTAATTGCTAATCACTGCGATCTTCTCCCGGACCCCGCCCACCTGCCATACTTTTGACCGGAAGTGAAGAGAGATCGTTTTGAGGAGGGGAGGAGATTTGCATTTTTGATTAAAGATTATGAGCACACACGAATTTTTAAAAAATAATGAAGCTCACAGATAAGTCATTTGTTTATAATACCACACTATTAAAAATACATATATAGTTTTTCATTTCAATTTCATTGCGACTTTAATGTCTATAATTAGGGATGCCCGATATATCGGCCGACATATCGTTATCGGCCGATAACTGCTTATTTTTAATATTATCGGTCTGATAGCAAAATTAGGCCGATAAATGAAAGCCGATAGATTATGGATTATTTTGGTTTGTTGAACCACTTCACTTGCTCATTGCTGGCCATGTGGAGTTTTGATTGAGATTTAGCTGAAGCAGAATGAATATGCTTTCCATTGAAAAACAAAAAAAAAAAAGAAAACATTATTGAGAAAATCATCTTTAAAGTTGTCCAAATGAAGTTCTTGGCAACACATATTACTTATAATACATACATCTTTGCTACATTTACAGTAGGAAATTGACAAAATAACTTTATGAAACTTGATCTTTACTTAATATCCTATTGATTTTTGGCATAAAAAATTATACTATAGATCAATACAATGAATTGTTGGCTATTGCTACAAAAATACCAATGCTGCTTTTGTGGTCTAGGGTCACATATTAAAATAAGAATAAGTGCATGAAGTTTTTTCGGTGAAATACTGTGTAAAATGCGGGAGGTATTAGTAACGGCCCTTTCCATGAACATCACTGCACATTCTAGGGGTGCGTTCCACTCCAGTTTTAGACATGCACTCGCAAACTACCCTAACACTACTGTACACATTTGCTTAGCTCCATCATTCTTGGGTCCAATTCATTAAAGACTTTCCAGGGTTTCCTGCAGAAAATTTTAGTTAAGGTGGTAGGGTTGTGCAGGTGGGCGGGCCGGGGGCGTGGTAACCTCCAGACATTGACGGACCATGTCTTTCTCTCATTTCGGCCATGTGGCGCGTGCCTGCTCGCAGTGTGAAGCGCGTCCACGCTATTCTCCGAGATTCACTTGAAGGCCTTTTGTGCAGTGATTTTTTTTTTTGGACAACCTTGTTAAGGTGGTAGGGTATCCCAGCTTAGGTGGGCCGCGCAAACTGAAAAGTGCTGTGGGAAACCCTGCTTTCTACATGGGAAATAGCACAAAACTAATAAAAGCTATCTTGTGCATGTTTTCAGACAAAGAGGTTGAAGAAAGAGGAGCATGAAAGGCAGCAGGAGGTACGTGCGCTGCAGACAGAGAGAACAGAGCTGCAGGCTGAGATGTCACTACTGAAGACACGTGTGGACGAACTGCGAGATGAGCTAGTCACACAGAAGAGAAAACAGGCAGCCAACATCAAAGACCTCACTAAGCAACTGACACAAGGTCAGTGCCTATGATCACAGCACTGTGACTTTCCTGCTCTCTGAAACATAAAGTTTCATGATTATGAATGGATTTTTTAAAATCGTTTTCATACTTCATATATTTCAGTAGTAAAAGATGCAAGACCTCAAGTTTTAAAGGAAAACACTACAATTTTTCAATATTTTACTATGTTCTTACCTCAACTTAGATGAATTAATACACACCTATCTTTTTTCAATGCGTGCACTTTTAGTCTTTGTACAGCGTTTCTTGAATGTGTTAGCATTTAGTCCCATTCATTCCTATGGCTCCAAACAAATGTTTTATTTTGTGCCACCATACTTACTAGTGTAACTATGCATGTAACAGTCTTTAAATAGGGAAAACATGGAAGTGTTTGGTGGCTTCTAAATTCATCCCTGTTTGGATCCTAAGGAATGAATGTGGCTAGGCTAAATGCTAACACATTCACAAGGTGCTGTACAAAGATTAAAAGTGCACACATTGACAAAAGATAGGTATGTATTCATTTGTCTAAGCTGAGGTAAGAAAAATAAAATATTGAAAAACGGTGGTGTTTTCCTTTAAAAGTAATATAGTGAGGGAGGTAAAGCAGAGGGTCTCTGCTATAAAATTAATTATAATACAGAATTAAGCTAAATAATTCATATATTGCATTTGATTTATATGAATGCTTATGTTCATATTTTCTAATGCAAAAAAAGTACAAACTGATTTATCCGTATATGTACTGCAGTCTGGATGGTATTTTATTTTAATGTCGTGTATTTTTTTTTTTTTTTGAGGGCGAGGCCATGTCATGCCACCTGTTTATGTTGGCATGTTTCTAACATGGCGAGATTCAATCATGTGCCAAATACTGATGAGTTTAATTACACATAGAAATAAACAAAACATACAGGAAGCACTTTCTCCTCTTCATAAGAAGGTTATTCATTGAGCTATCCTAACTGTGCCCGATTTTTAGATTATTTGCATTTAGAATAGTTTTTTGTCCCTGCTGACAGAACATACCCACCAGTTGAAAAGCATAGACGTAAACCTTTTCATCTCAAAATGAAATGCAGAAAAGCTAACAAATCATGTTACAATTTTGAAAAGAAGTCTCCCGTGTCATATTTCTCCTCTGTGTGTGCTGTTCACATCTTAACTAGAATTCGATTTGTTATTTTAATAGGCTCGTGGTGAGTTACTTTTTTATGCTCACCAGAGCCCACAGGCACTGTTAGTAATTATCAAGCCATATTGATGCTCTCTGTGGTTCAGCCCAGACAGATTGAGTTTATGTATCTGTGCCTGCCTGTTGCTACAAAAGGGGCTAGGTTAGGGTGCACACGGTCTCTCTTCTTTGAGAGAATAGAGGAAGAGGACCGGGGACAGAACATGCGCCACGGGACTCCCTTAAGTGTCGGGAGGCAAGTACAGTACGTGAAGGTATTTTTAAACGACTTGATTTAGTTCTCATCCCTTTTGGGTATACGTGATCTTCAACATTTTTCTCAAGGTCCCCACTTAAACGCAAAGCTTCCTAATCCTGCACTTCTGAGAGATGGTATAGAAGTGCCCGCTGGATGGGTGTTTTATGCAGGGTCAGATGGCCCACAGCAGGGGCAGCGTAGAATGACACAAACACTCATTAGGGACGCTGAGGTGTCCGTCTCCGCCTGGTGTGTGTCTAATGAGCTCATTGTGTGTTTTTGTGTCCTTGTGTAGCTCGTAAAAAGTTGGATCAGGTGGAGAATGGAGGTTGTGATCGTGAAGGCAGCAGTATGGGCAGTCGCTCGAGTTCCTCAGGTACATCTGGTTAACACTTCATTAAAGATGACTATTCTCTAGTTTTGGTAAAATGTTTCAAACTTTTAAAACTAGGTTAACCACTGCATTCTCAATTGTTATTTATGATTATTTTTGTGTCAATGTCAGCTTTAAAGGGTATGAAACTTTAACACATGAAACATGGTTTTGGTGATTTAATATTTAGTACAGTTTATTCTTTATGACCATTTAAGGTTATATAGTATAAAGGGCAATAATGTTAATGCACTGTAACCATAATTTATTTTTAACTCTTTCCCCGCCATTGACGAGTTATCTCGTCAATCCGCAACTTATAAAACATGGAAGTATGGCCCTAGGGTAAATGGCTGTATGTTTGCTACGTTTTGAGGATCGCTCTGCATCTGATCTCTATCAAAAGTCCTTTACAAAAATTGAATAATCTGACTTTTTGCTCGATTTTTTTTTTTTTTTTTTTTTTAAGAAACCTACCCATATTTGAGAGGTGATAAAAAGAGAATTAATGAAGGTAGGATTAAGAGGTTCTTTTTTTCATTTAATACATTGTATGTTTATATGGAAGAGCATTTTCTGGGAGGCATTAAACTTTTGTGAAAATCATGAAAAATGCTGGCGGGGAAAGAGTTAAATACTATACTACCATATAAATACAGGACAGTACTGTACTGGCCAATTTTAGATTGCTACCTAATTTTTGTGCAGGGTGGGTTTATTAAACAAAACCCATACAGACTGTGGCTTACATCTCTCCTTCTTTCAGGCTCTTTAAACGCACGCGGCAGCAGTATGGATGATCGTTCTCCGGAGAATCAGTCCGGTTCTTCTGTGGTGGTGGTGGACAGCTTCCCTGAGGTCGACAAAGCTGTGCTGGTGGAGCGCATTGTGCGGTTGCAGAAAGCACATGCTCGCAAGAATGAGAAGATTGAGTTCATGGAGGACCACATCAAACAGCTGGTGGAGGAGATCAGAAAAAAGACCAAGTGAGTGAATGAGAAAAAGAAAAGTAGAAAGAGGACTGTTTAACCACATAATAGTTTCATTTGGCAACTACAAATGAGCTTTGAGCTATACATCATTGTGATCATCAACACCTATTAGAGCTCAATGCATTTAACTTACTATAATAATAATAATAAAGATGTATGAAAAAAAAACTAACGTTGAAGATTGTTTGCAGACGATAATACACATGGCCAAAATTAGGTTCTGCATCGATTTTCATTTATACATTTGCGTCGTCGTCCGCGATGATGTGCAAACACACGCGCAGACTGCTGGTAGGCAGTATCCATGCGTGTAACCACAGTAGCAGCACGACCGTCAATGAAGAAGCAGCTTGGCAAGTTAACCCAAAAACGAAGAAGAAACAGCAACTTCTTGTGTATGATTTGAGGAGACCACCAATGATGGAAGTAAATAAACAGCGACTATTGTTGTAGTTTTGAGTAAATTCACTTCTCAACTTGGCCCATCTTTGTTTTCACCGTCGCAAAAGGAAATACCTATGACACAGTTTTTTTTTACCCGACGGGAGGGGTTCTGGTGGACCAATCACAGTGTTTGCGGTCCGCGTAGAACTGACGCGTTGTTAAAAATTTTGCGAGGTGCATGTCAGGCTACAGATAACCAAAGGCGTAGCTACGGCGTAGACCTTGCGCACGACTATAAATTGGGCTTAAGGGCTGTGCTTTGTGCCGGCCCAGAGCTCGAAAAATGTAAAGGGTCCCTGGTAATCGGCAAGATTTTTTTGATCATATTCACCAAAACCGACACAACATACATTAGAATGTTTGCTCTGCTATTCTTGTTGTTGTTTTTGATGCTGTTGTTTTTTTAACAAACAAAAAGTCTGGATTTCCATGCAAGCCACACTGGATATACTCACCATTTAATAGTACTTCAATGGGTCACAAAACTTACAGTTTGAATCTTACAGTGTTTTTCCAGTTACAGTTTGGATCATTTTTCTGAGTAGAAAAATCCGGTCTACTGTCGCTTTAAGACCGAGTTCTGCACAAAGTCACATATACTGTAGCTTTTTTCGCAATTCTCTTATCTGCACATGCAATCTATATCACTCACAAGCTTGCTCTGTGAGATTTCATTTTTGACGTGAGGATAGTAATGACTAACAGGACGATGTTGGAGGAAATTTTGCGCAACAGTTCCAGATCGTCTGTGACACTTCTTGTACATTTTGTGGAAAGTGAAAGTAAACACGGGCACGCTTTTAAACGCTATTTAAATACCCGATACCTGAATTGCATACACCATAATTACCCAACCAAATCTGTAAGAGAATGCAAAAGCATTTAAGTATAGTTTCCTCCCTATAAGTCAAGATAGCCCAACGGGCAGGGTGGAGATGCATTTTGGTAGCCTCACCGCAAGGCACAATAGCCCCGGGACCTCGGGCTAGCGATTTTGCAAGCCCTGCGGCCAGTCAGGTTCTTCCAAAAATTGTTTCATTATGGATCACGGCCTGTGCACAGGAGCATTGTCATCCTGGAATAGGAACCAGCCCTCCCCAAACCATTGCTACAGGGGGGCCTCAGAAGATTTCAAAGGGGGCCTAAAGTTGACTTAAAATTATTAAAAATTGGACAAAACAATCATTAAAATAAGCTAAAACAAACAGTGCTGAGCGAGTGCAGTTGGGCTATCAAAATGTGAGTGGGGGGTTTTCAAATATTGTTGTGGGCCACTAGGGGGCCATGAAGTGAAAAAGGTTGGAAACCACTGTTCACAGTTTAGCTCCAGCTCTAATCAAGCACACCTGAACAACCGATCAAGGTCTAAAGAGTCACCTGAAAACTACACGTAGGCGAGGTTTTATCAGGGTTGGAGCTAAAATCTGCAGGACATCTGGACCGACGTTGCCTACCCCTGCTCTAAACCATAATATAAATATTAGCCTTCATTGGAATTACGAAGCCCTGCTGAACCTTTACATTAAATAAAGTAGTCTATTTGTATTCAATGCAGTGTATGATTTGGGTGTCCAAATGTTTTTAAATACTTTTTGGGTCACTGTAATGTAGCGCAGAGCTCTTGGTCTTGGGAATTTCTCTGTGCTGTCTCTCTCCTCTGACTCATTCACAACAGCATGACTCAATTTGGCAGGTCACCGTACTTCCCTTGCATTTTCTTTTTGTGCTTGTTTTTTTCATCTTCTATTTGAGTGAGGGTTACAGTATGTTGTCTGACTTTTATTTAGTGATCTGGCAGACGTTTATCTGTTTCTTTCACACGCATGCCGAGCTAACCTGTGTTTCCAACAGCAAGGTATTGGATAGCGGTCTGTTCATGCGGGAGCAATCCGTCAGTGAGATTGCTAATGATGTCTGATTCATATTCATACAAGCCTTCATACACACAGAATTGATTCGACGATGCACGTTTCCACCGATGGAATAAAGCAAAACACAGCGAATTGTCTCGGTTTGTTTATAGGATCCAACTTTAGATCTGATAAATAAGGTGCCGCTGAAGGCTGCGAGTTGGGTTTCTGCCACCACTCCGGGCAGAATCGACGATGTTGTCTCTTTCCTTTCACTCTTGATTAATGATAGTCATTGAATCGGTCCACCTGCACTAACTTGCATTCATTATTTCTAATCAAAGATACATCCTATTGAAGCCAGGCTTAATTTAGCCTGCTTAGCTGATCTTACATGCAGCTAAGCTTCTTTCGGCAAGTCCAGATCTGTCAATTTTTGGATGGTGAAATGTTAACTTGCGTTTATCGACCACTGTGCCATTTGTGTTGGTTTTATTTATTCATTTCTTTTTCGGTCACGTGGCTGCAGAGCACACAGCAAGGTTAGATCAGTTTGGTGAATCATCCAAGTTGATTACAGCGTACAACTGAGGTTGATTTTAATAGCGTTACCTTGATATAATTTTCAAAAAATAGTTTTCCTTATTTCTGTAAAAAAACTTTAATTAGAAATTAAATTATACACACTGAGTTTCCTAGTTTGTAGAAAACGTTAAAGTTATGTTATTGAATTGATACCATGTGCCATTGGATTTCATTGCATGCAATCATTTTTATCGGATAGTTATAAGGAATCAGTTATTTGTATTGTTAGTGGTGATTGCTAAAACATCTTAAGGCTGTTTTACACGGATCCAAACAAACACTGACAAATGCCAAAAAACACAGACAGATGCAAGCAACCACAGATAAATGCCAACACAGACAAATGGCAACAAACACCAACAAATTTGTAAATCCAGCAGCCAACTTAAAATGTCAGTGTTTGTTGGCATTCATCAGATCAGCTTGTTTTAACCTTTGCAGTTTCACTAAAAGGTTACTAAAGCTGTCACTGGGGCGGTACGCTTTTAAAAGGTCTTAATGTGTACCATTTAAGTACAGATATGTTTGGTATCAATATTGGCCTTTTAGGAACTAACTTGACCCAGTGACAGCTTTTATACCTTTTCATGATAGTCTAGCTGGGATGGACTTTGTAAACATTTTGACCTAGACCTTTTTACAGAGGCCATGTGTGGGGCTGCATTTATATTTAGGTAGCAAAAGCATTACTAAGACATTATTTAACATTTTTAGGTCTGTATTGTAACGGACTCGCATGGCCTAGTTTGTGATTTAAAGCAACACTATGTAGTTTTTTTACCTTTAAATAATGTCTCTAAAATTATTTCAGTGATAGAACAACTTTTAACTGGACAAATTGTACTGTTGCTGCAACCTGAGCAGCCTCCTAGCTGCTACAAGCACACTCTGAAAATGGCGGTGGAGGGTAGGAAACACAGCCCCGCCCCTCCCCCTGCCTGCAGAAGAGTGTCTGATACCAGGCAATGTTGCGCTTTTCAACCACACGGGGGAGCTGTAAGTCATTTTTACATGGAAACTACATAGCGTTGCTTTAATTGTACTGTATGATGTGCTACCTGGGTGGAAAGACTGTTATATGTCTCTATTCAGCACTTTTGCAACCTGAGAGAAACACAGATATGGATTTATACAGATTTATTTATGATATGGGCTGATGCACATTTTAAACACCCTAATTTTTGTCTCACGGCTTTGTTTTAGCAATGTTAGAAATCCACAATCCTTATAAAATAAACTTTAGAATCATATTTTGTGAATTCTTGAAATAAAGACAGAACCGACAATGCACAAACACAATGTTAATTATCAATCAGACGTCCATTGAGTTCTTGACACCTTGCTGTCTGTTTTTCATACTCTCAGTCTTTAGACTGCTACACTTAATGTTATGAATGAGGATCAGGCCATGCCATGCATAAGCTAACGCTCATTCATACAAAAACTTTGCTAATTAAAATAATCATTCTGCCATGCTCACAAGTTTCTATTACAGCCACAATGACTTGGCACAATCAAAAGAATTGCATTGGGGTGTATTACTAATCTAAATGAGAGAGCGTACAACATTTATCACCTTTGGATTTCACCAGATTATCACTTGAAAGCAGAAGCAGGTTCTGTTGAATTTCATTTGCTCGTCAGCACTACTGCATGCAAGCAGATTTTCCATGTTTTATTCATTTTTGTTTCGTTTTGTTAAATACTGTCATATGGAGCTGGGGTCTAATTTGACCCCTAAAATAAGTAAAAGGTAAGTTTTATGTTTTCATTTGTTCTTCATTTTGAGTGTGTGTGCTTATGTGTAGTGAAATGTAAACTTTTGTGTATTTTTGCATCTGAGCTGTCACTTGCATAGTGTGATTTTTACCAAAGATATTGGATGTAAAAAGATTGGCCACTGCTATTACTGTGAATAGGGGACAATGCAATACTCAAAAGTCCCGCCTATCAGTTAAACTAACCAATTATCAATCGGCAAGACTGACAATCTCGAAAAAGATGTTTTTAGCACAATTTGAGCTGAAACAAATGTTATGGTACAATTGATGTCAAGTTTAATTGTAGTAGGGCTGCATTACGATTAATCGCAACTAATCAGAACAAGACGTTTTTGTCTACATCATATATGCATATGTACTGTTTATAATAATTATGTGTGTATATATAAGTATTATTACTTTTAACACAAAATGACACATAACGTTTTAAAAGCTTTACATAAAAAGATGGGTAAAATGAAGACATACTTTCTAAGAGTATACATGTGTATATATATTTAAGGAAAAAATAAGTAAAAAAGGATTTAAATATAAAAATACTTATATAGTATATCAAAATATATAAGTATATAAATATAAAAATGTATATACAAGTGTCCATTTTTCTTAAATATATACTTGCGTGTGTGTGTGTGTGTGTGTGTATGTATATATATGTATATGTGTATATATATATATGTATATGTGTGTGTATATATATATATGTGTGTGTGTGTGTGTGTGTGTGTGTGTGTGTGTGTGTGTGTGTGTGTGTGTGTGTGTGTGTGTGTGTGTGTGTGTGTGTGTGTGTGTGTGTGTGTATATATATATAATATATTATATTATATTATATACACATACATTCACACATAATATTATAAATGTACATATAGGATGTAAACAAAAACTTTTTAGTTGTGATTAAATGTTATGCAGCCCTTGATTATTGGTTAGAAATATGTTGTTTAGCATGTGATTGTAGAGATATCTATCTTTCCCCATTCAAATAAATAGGACTTTAGTCTTGCATGACTAAAATAACTGCCTGGAGGCATTGCAAACATGGCCACCAAGTGGCGCAACTTTCATAAAAGGGCTTTGATTTTACCCAGTTCCTTCCTGTGTAACCTTGATCAATAACACAATTTATACATTACAAGTCATCAGGACTGAAAATAATTCTGTCTTTAAAAGTTTGTGTCTGGTAGATGGTAGGGATGTGTGGTAATTTGTATGCGATATCATGCGCATCTCGTCAGTAAAGCCAGTTCCTTGATTAGTAGTAAATCGCCGTCACCTGCTTTCAGATGGAGCGGCATTTACTACACAAAGCCGTAGTTCACTCTGACAAGCTGGGCCATATCGCAGGCAATACGTCCGTGATAATTAATGCGAAAGTGCCCCAATTGTCACTGAACTATGGCTTTGTGTAGTAAATGCCGCTCCATCTAAAAGCAGGGGATGGTGATTTACTTCTAATAACAGAACCGGCTTCACTGACGAGATGCGCGTGACAATCATATGCAAATAATCGTTCATCTCAAGCAGATGCTATGGTGTGTATCTGTTAAAATTTCAGAAACGAGCAAAACAAGCAAATTCGTCCATTCAGAAAGTCCTCATTTAGAGTTTTTATGCTCTCAGACAGAGACCTGTAGTCTCGTGTCCTCTAATGTCTTTGTCTCGAGCCTTGGTCTGAAGAAACCATTAGAATTGAATTCTGCCATTATTTGGGCCATGCGTCACTGCAGGGAAAATAGATTTGAAATAGCGTTGCCTAAAATGGAAAGATAAAAGCTTATCACTACTATCATCCTTCATAGAAAACCATACAGGTTATTTTTTCTTCCCCATTTTTCTGTTCCTGCGTATTAAATGGACTACAATGGTGGTGGAGATGATAATTACTTCGAATTTCCATCAGCCCGCTAATGCAGTTCAAATTTAAGCACTTAAACCTGAATTATGTGTTTTATAACAGGATTTTTTTAAACAGACTACATTAAAACTAGTGTGAGGTTATTAGACAGATCAGATTTTTTTTCTGGATGCACTGGAAGTCGCTTTGGATAAAAGTGTCTGCCTAATACATAAATGTCAATGTTTAGTAATGTTTGGAATTATACAGTCGATCTTTGTCTTTTGAAAAGCCTATCTAAATCCTGTATCCACTCATTATATTCATTTACTATTAATAAACCAATTACAGACTAATTGAGAGATAAATGATTGTGACACAAAAATGAAACCTGCGAGACAGACCGTCGGAGATTAAACATGTACAAACTTCCAACCTGTATGAATGTGAAGCACGTTTATCCAAAGTGAAATGGAGTAAATGGGAGAGAGACACTGAGATGGGTAATGGGGTCCTGGCGACTGATGAGCCCCCCCCCCCTCCCGTTTCATTAGTAATTTCACCTTTTGCCTTCTCTGAGTAGAACAGTGACAGCGGCCATCATGGCTCCAGGTTTTATTGCCGAAACTGATGAATGTGCGCTCTAATTAAAACAAGGCCCGCGGGTTAATGCTGTCTGCGTCTCTTCTGCAGGATCATCCAAAGTTATGTGCTGAGAGAAGAGACTGGAGCGCTGTCTTCAGAAGCCTCGGACTTTAACAAAGCAAACCTGAGTCGGAGAGGTGGCATCATGGCTTCGCTGTACACGTCCCATCCCGCCGACAGCGGGCTAACTCTCGACCTCTCGCTGGAAATCAATCGCAAACTTCAGGCGGTGCTGGAGGACACGCTGCTCAAGAACATCACGTTGAAGGTACGCATACCTGATTCACCATCTACAGCAATGGGTCATGTACTAAGACCGACTGAAAATTAAAAGTTGCGCTTTTGGTTAGTTTCAATAGCAGGGGACTATTTTCGGGCACTGCGTAATATCACTGCGCCTCCTGCAGTCATGTTACGACAGCAAAGTCCTTGATTATTACGCCAGAATGAGAGTATAGTTGCTAGCCATATCGGCTAGAAAATCACAACTTTTAATTTTTCGTTCGGTCTTAGTACACGATGTAACTACAGAAGAGTCAAGTTTTAAATAGGAAAAATATCAAAACTCTTTGGTTATTTTTGAGCGAGATGCTAATGGTCTAATCAGATTCAATGGATTATGCTAAGCTATGCTAAAAGTGGTACCGCCAGACCCGGAGATCAGCTGAATGGATTCCAAAATGGTAAAAATCAAACTCCAAATTTTCCAAAAAAGTGGAGTCTCCCTTTAAAAATGTAAAGTTATCGATAAATTACATAAATGAGATCCAATGTGACCATATATAGCCAGACTGGGAGTTGATATGTTGATAATCCCACAATGCTAACATCTGATGTAATTATAATTTAAAGCAAGCATTTGCGTAACTGGGATTTCGGTCGATGGCTATCAAAAGAAAAGCAAATTTAGTGATGATGGATGACCTCGTTGTTATTGGGCATATTCCCACGCTGGCAGTGGCTAGAGGACTGGATCCAGGTCAGAGCAAGGACATAAGCTTTGTCTCTCTATGAGGGAGTGCGTCAGCGGGGAGATCAGATGAATTAATAAAGTATGTTTTGAGGACAGGTTGCAATGAGCTCCATTCAAAACACAATAGGAGGATTAGAGTCTCGAGCAGGAAATGTCAAAGCGAAAATTTTGCCATTATCCTTGCTTACGTGCTGGTTCTATAAGATGTGTTCTGCTTCGTCCTTGAATAAACTAAGGGATGGTTTTTTTCTCTCGATACAGGAGAATCTCCAGACACTGGGTTCAGAGATTGAACGACTTATCAAACAACAACGGGTGCCTCCGGGTAGTGAATCCGGTAGGAAGTGATCAGGAACGGGTAATTACCAAAACAACACATGGTGCGGGACAAAGCCGGAAGCATCTTTTGGAATCAAACCCAAGATTGGTCTGATAGATACACTGGAGGCAAAGTTCCCTTAAAAAAAAAGGTCTAAACTGAGCCAAACACCCTGAACTTCTATGGCAAATGAATGAAAGAGCCTTTGCTCTATCTTAAACTTTATCTTTCTTCACAACGTGCCCAACATCCAGACTTCTTGCATTCACTTGGCAAATCTTTAGTTCTCTCTGTATGGGGATGATTTCGTTTCACCATCTCTTTGAGACCCAAGACGGACGTATGCCCAATCACCGAACTATATGAAGTTGGGTAAATGAATGAATATTGTTATAAATGTGGTCTTTCAAAAGAACAAAATGTGGTGGATTAATGGAGGACCAGGCTTTCAAAGGACAAAATGGGGCTTTTCCTCTATTCACCGCATCGTAGGTTAATGGCCGATGCTCAGCGCTCTCCCTTATCCCTCATACAAATGTGCCAATAATGAATGTATTATGTAATGAGACGGATCCTAGCGTGTAGTACACCCATGAGTCTGGGCACCATTCCCCATTTGCCCTGCTGCTAGGTAACGGCTATACCCTGATAGCCTATCTCTTCCACCGGCCTTGGAAAGCACTTAAGCAAGGAGAGCCGTGCCAAAAAATACAACTTCCTGAATTAAGCGTGTCATTTTGAAGTTCAACACATTAATCAAAATCCATAACCGTCTCAGATGTTGATACGTTTAGGGCTGGCCTTAAGTGAGCTTTGCTTTTTTATAATTTTCTCTCTATCAAAGTTGTATTTAAATTTCATCTTATGATTTTTCCCTTTCTCTCCGCTTATTTGTTTTGTGCAGAAACGAGCTAATCTTTATTTTTTTATATAAATGTAGTTTCGATGCTGCTTTCAGAGATGCTGTTTTGTTTAGTCGCTCCCCAAAGAGATGAACGTAACAACCAGGTGAAAATGAAGTAGACGTTGTAAATACTAAAGGGCAAAAGTGCAATGTTTCCGCCCTCTCTCTTTTTTTATTTTTTACCCCCCGGAAAATTGCAAAGCTGCAGTCTGAGACTCCCGAGCAAATATTCAAGCGTAACATTCAATTCCTCTGTGATGTAACTATATGGTAAAATCATGCGGCGATGAATCCATTCCAGCCGTTGAAATGCGATTGCCTGGGGCATCGTTGCTCTGGTTATCCCCTCCGTTTTTGAAAGATCATATCGTCGGATGCTTTTTATGGATTTTCAATGCTCACCAGATTGTAACGAGCTGATTGAGGACGTCAACGCGAATGATTGGCAGATCTCTTCATTTTCAGTGGTCTTTGGGCTTTCCCCTGCTCGAGCTACTGTGCATTGAAAGACATGCGATAAAAAGTTTAAATACTAAAGTCAAAAAATAGCTTGTCAAGGTCACATCGGCTATTCCAACGTTCATAGACTCCCAAACACATTGCAGACATTC